>NC_089804.1:57079873-57204873 GCF_029633855.1 Hoplias malabaricus
TTTCTCTCTCTTTCTCTCTCTCTCTCTCTCTCTTTCTCTCTCTCTCTCTTTCTCTCTCTTCTCTCTCTCTCTCTCTCTCTCTCTCTCTCTCTCTCTCTCTCTCTCTCTCTCTCTCTCTCTCTCTCTCTCTTTGTCATACATTACTATAACACAAGGGTTCAGTTCCAAAACTCTGCGGTCAGCCCGGAGACAGTGTGTGTGTGTGTGTGTGTGTGTGTGTGTGTGTGTGTGCACTGAAACACTGAAAAACACTTTGCATTTAGAGTTAAAATGAATGAACGAATTGAAAGAATAGCCATTACTCCACTGGCCACAGTAAATGACCTGAAGTCACACTCACCCAGTCACTCACACATTCACACCACACCTGAGGACAGTCTCACACATCTACCCAGCAGGGTGTGTTGGGACAGTGGTTGGAAAGTGGAGCACCTGGAGTAAACCCATGCAGACACAGGGAGGACACACTGCACTTCTCACAGACCTCCAAGACCCTGAGACCCAGAGGCTGTGTCACAGTGAGCACCATGCTGCCCTTCTTTAGGTACAAGTTAGTCATTTCTCAGCATTCTTCCTTGTTGTTTATTTCTTTTTCTTCTCAATGATCCACATCCTTTCAGACCCCGAACCCTGAGAGAGAGGAAGGATGGACACAAGTACGTGTGGGTTTTTCAAGTGAAGAGTGCTGTCTGACAGAGTACAGTGCCCACTGAATCGTGTCCGAGTGGTGCAGGAATGGACTGTGTTTGGGAGGGGGTGGCTGCTGGGGGAACCTGAGACCATGCAGTAATTGAAGGTCACTCAGCTGGGGGTCCGGCAGGCCTGGCTGAGGCTCTCCAGTGAGGATCTACTGTAGATTTATTTCAGTCACATGATCCTGTGAGCAGTAGACAGGAAATGAAGACATCAGTGAGGCGAAGCGCTATGGGTCAGACACAACAACATCACACAGGTATTTACACTCAGCTAGCACCGACCGATCCTGGCCTAACACACCACTCAAACACACTTTTAGTGCTTTACTCACCCTTTTTACTTTTCCATGAGGTAAATCTAGTCCTGGAAGCGGGTTCTTGTTTAGTGGCTGTTCTCTCGTGGTTCAGAGCGAGTCGAGTAGGGACTAAACCGTGGCGTGTAAACCTTGCAGAGCGCTGATCGTCCAGAGAGAGTCGTCACTCTACGCCACGCAACGCAGACGACCAGCACCAACTCTCCATCTGTAAAATCTCCAGCTGCAGCAGAGATCACGTTTGTTTTTATCCGACTCATGATGGCAGCTCGTAAAATGACGCCGTGGTCTTTTGAAGAGGTTCAAACGCTCCTTGGATCGGTGGCCGACGAAAGAATCCAGCGAGAGCTGGACGCTGCAACAAGGAAGGAACAAACTCTACTGATCTGTCTGAACTGATGACGGAGCTGTGTTCAGTCCCAAACAACAACAACACGCCGATACACCATGAGTAAACAACACTTACCCAAATTATATAAAATATATTTTCAATCTGCTTGAAGTGTTTGAATCCAGTCGCCCCTCTGATCACTCGAGACTGGTCAGAGTCAGAACCCCGGGTCAGAACCACACAGTGGGAGGCAGGTTTCAGTGACTATGCTGCATTCATCTGGAACAGACTCATGAAACACATCAGATTTGCCCCAAACTCCTACAATATTCAAATCTAAAGACCTTCCTGTTCTCCTGTGCCTTACACACTTAGTATCGCACTTCAACCTACATCTACATTTTTTACAATTTATTCAATTTCTTATAGGGTGTGTTCTCCCTGTGTCTGCGTGTGTTTCCTCCGGGTGACTGTCTGTGAGGAGTGTGGTGTGTTCTCCCTGTGTCTGCGTGGGTTTCCTCTGGGTGACTGTCTGTGAGGAGTGTGGTGTGTTCTCTCTGTGTCTGCGTGGGTTTCCTCCGGGTGACTGTCTGTGAGGAGTGTGGCGCCCAATGATTCCAGGTAGGCTCTGGACCCACCGCGACCCAGAACTGGATAAGGGTTACAGATAATGAATGAATGAATGTTCTTAAATTGGACAGTTTTATTTGTCTTTTACATCTTCATTTGCATATTAGTGTTTTTTTTATTGTTTTATTTATTTTTTAACAACTGTAACAATTCGGCACTGTTCTGAATTGCCACTGTGTACGAAAGGTGCTCCAAAAATAAACTTGCCTTGCCTTACTATTATCACTGCTGCTGTTGTGGTTTCCAAAGCCTGCTGTTCCTGTTTGAGATGGAGGTTTGTGATGTCACCGACTGCTATTCACAGAGTAGCTGTGGTGGTGGAAAATGAACCCGGTACCAGAGACCAAACAGAGAGTAGAGCTGAGAAGACTTGAGTAGTGTAGCTACCATGCAGTGGAAAAGTGGTATTTGTATCTCTCCAAGAACAGGTTTCAAGACAAAACATTAGTTACTGAGAGTTACATGGTTGGCCATAAATACCCCACCCCCACACCCCCCGTTGTCACACATGCATTCAATGGTACACAGAGAGTTTGTATAATCTCCATAGAAAAGCACTGACCACAGACCAAGGGGTTTAAAGTCACTTTTACCAAAACCAAGTCTGATCTAGAGGTGTGTAAAGCTCCACAACATCGTTCTCACCGTGAAGCAGTGGGACTGTGTTCTCCAAAATCATCCAAGGTCAGTACTGAATGCAATCAAATCCTTACAACAATGCTCCAGTACACGGTTCATATGAAACTTTGGATCAGGAAGAGTCTACAAACTTTTGGATCTAAGCATCCTATACATCCACTGCTCGGTGCTACAGCAGAAACATATCAGCTTCTCGTTTTAATCTCATAACTCACTCAGCTGGACGCAGCCTGTGGTCAGGTGATGTTCCTTCGGGTCAGTGAGTGTATTTAACTGAAACAGAGAACATCCCCAGAGAACAAGCCAGGAAGATTGCTCCACAGTCAGTTATGTCTAGGATGATGCTCTCAGGGTCCACACATGTGGAGCATGAACTCCCAGCAATGATGAGAAACACACCAGCAGGCCAAAGGTCAGCACAGAGGAAGATGACATGATAAAGGCACTCTAGCTATGTTAATTACACATGTTGGAGTACATCTTCATATCTCCAGAGCTTTAGGAGGAAAAAGCCTTACTGACATTGAACGGAAGTTTAAGGCGATGTGTTCTCCTCTTCTCCACAGTGGAACACAGTTCTGGTTCTTAATGAAACATCTGTAACCTGCTTGGTTCAAAACACCTCAAGGATCAAACCCCACAGCAGGGTTCTCCCCCTGTGTAAACAGCCCTGTTCAAAACGTTCACTTTCAGTGTCTGTTTCTTTAAATGATAACAAGCCACTTGCTGTTCACCCAGATCCCGAGCGCACAGCAGTGAGGAGCCAGGAGTAGAAGCTCTGGTTTATCGCTCTGTTCTCTTTGTGCTCTGTTCTTGTTTCTTAACCTTGTGTTTGTACTCTCACATAAACGTAAGTCTAGTGCTGTGATTGACTCAGACAAAGGGGCAGCATTCAAACTAGAAAAACCATAGGCATAATTTACCCTGTAGAAGCTGGGGTTATGTCCAGAACACAGTCTAAGGTTGAATTTTGTGAGTTCTCAGTATAGTCTGGAGTACAGCCGTTTGGAGAGAGGCAATATGTTAAAAAGCTGTGTGCAGTGCTCTGCTAAATATATGGCTGTTCCCCTACCTTTATATTTGGGTTGTCTTAATTTGTGGTTATTTCGAGTGCATGGAACAGATAGGTGTTTTGAAACTTTTAAGGTGGAGCATTGTGTTTGAGTAAGATACCGACAGCACCTTGTTCATGTTTGAAGTTTTACTTGTCTTTATGTTTTTTTTATTTACTTTTGGAATTACCACAGAAACTAATGTGTAACTCGACTTGTTTAGATTTGTAGCAGTTTCAGTCTGTGTTTACTTTAAAGATAGCAGTCTCCCAAATTTGGAGTCATTCATTCATTCATTCATTATCTGTAACCCTTATCCAGTTCAGGATCGCGGTGGGTCCAGAGCCTACCTGGAATCATTGGGCGCAAGGCAGGAATACACCCTGGAGGGGGCGCCAGTCCTTCACAGGGCAACACACACACACATTCACTCACACACTCACACCTACGGATACTTTTGAGTTGCCAATCCACCTACCAATGTGTGTTTTTGGACTGTGGGAGGAAACTGGAGCACCCAGAGGAAACCCACGCAGACACAGGGAGAACTCACCACACTCCTCACAGACAGTCACCCGGAGGAAACCCACGCAGACACAGGGAGAACACACCACACTCCTCACAGACAGTCACCCGGAGGAAACCCACACAGAGACAGGGAGAACACACCACACTCCTCACAGACAGTCACCCGGAGGAAACCCACGCAGACACAGGGAGAACACACCACACTCCTCACAGACAGTCACCCGGAGGAAACCCACACAGAGACAGGGAGAACTCACCACACTCCTCACACACAGTCACCCGGAGGAAACCCATGCAGACACAGGGAGAACACACCACACTCCTCACAGACAGTCACCCGGAGCGGGAATCGAACCCACAACCTCCAGGCCCCTGGAGCTGTGTGACTGCGACACCACCTGCTGCACCACCGTGCTGCCCAATTTGGAGTCAGTTCCACCTTAAGACATGCAAATGTAACAGCAAAAATAAGTCAGTGTTACACACCTAAAGAACCAAACTAGCGCAACATCCTCACCTCTTTTCATACTTTTTAATGTTTAGAGGTGTGCCTCTAACCCAAATGCCTCCAGATGCCAGTTCAGACTAAACCACTATTAGTTTCCCATTTACTGAGCTAGGGTTGTGTATAAACACCTGAGCTTTTTCCACCAAACCTTAGCTAGCAAAAAATGTATTTATTGGATTAAAATCATGAACATGACCTTTACCTGTGGTTAAAAACACTGATGAGTGGCGTTTCACGGTTTATTGTTTTAGTCAAATTGCAAAATGAAAATGACTAAAATACCAGTTCTGAGCGGCAGGGAGCTGCTCTCCCACGCTGTGTCATGTTTGTTTTTCAGTAAAGTGTCAGAGTTACAGTTCACACAAAACCGTCTCCGACTCAGACAGAACCAGCTGCTTACCTCAGCCAACTGGAAACCTGAGAGCCATCACAACACACGGAGGAATGTAAATAGACAGGGAATAAAGGTGTAAAAAAACCAAGAGTCACAGTTGTAAAAGGAACGCCACGCAGCACCCATTATCCTCCAGTTCCTCGGGTTCTCCTTTTCCAGGACAAAAATATATTCTGCCATCTGAGAAAAATAATCTCATCCCAAAGCAGTGCTTAAATCTCTTCATATTAATGAAGTCGTAAATCCTCACGGTACGTCTGGAACCAATCTGGAATTTCTAAATGGCCCATTGGGGAGCTGGGACACTTTGGGGAAATCACGTGAATGAAAACACACACACACACACACACAGTCTTTTCTACTTACCCTAAACTTAACCATAACTACTACTACCCTAACTCTTACTCTCACTGAAAACCTATGAACCTATAACGTATGAGCAAGTGGGGGTTAGGAATCTTCTTCAAGGACACATCAGCCGTGGATGATGAGGGAGGAGATAACACTGTTCCTTCACTCTCCTCACCCCCAAATTTTCCTACCAGACAAGGGGGTCGAACCTGTGACCTTTAAGTCCCAAGCCCACTTCATTAACCTTTAGCCTATGGCTAATTCAATAATGACATATTCCTGAGGTCGGGAGTCCGAGAGTGCAAACAGCCTCCCTTCTCTGGGTGGGTAGAACTTCCCTCTTTCTACCACAGGACTCGGTAATGACAGCCGACATGGGGTTGGTCTATTAGTGTTCTTCTTCAAGTGTGTTAAGCTTCATTTACACTGCATTAGCATCCGTTCTGGAAAAGTGCGGTGAAGGTTAACAAGTCTCAGAAACAATAAAGTTTGGAAAGGAGTGGTTTGGATTTTTTTCTTCACTGGAAGTGACTAGTTGTGTGGCTTTAGCAAGGCCCTACCCACATGCTCCTCCTGGGGCTCAGGCCACAACTAAATAAATTTGTGAGAACAAACAACCCCTTAAACCTTAAACATTCAGAGTGTACTGGATCTGGGTTGCGGCTACCAGATCATTTCAGCTCTCCTAAGATAAACATGGGCCATAGTCTCCTATGGGCATATAGGGAATGCAGGGATAACCTTGATTTCACCTTCCTCAGAGAAATGACATAGGCAGTGATGAGAAGTCCCAGTCCTTGACAATGAGGGGCCCTTCCCGATGGAGTAGGTTGGTAGGAGGAGGGGAAGGGGGGGGGGGGGGTCCAGTTAAGAATAGCCTCCAGTGCTCCATGTAACACCATTCCTGCTATTCCTTTAGTCTCACTTAACCTTCGAAACATGAGCCATGGGCTAGGAGAAGTGAGACAGACCAGCTTCCACAGCACTGCATCGCTAGAAATTTGTAAACACCCAACTGTGTAAAATTTGTCCCAAAATCAAGGGTACTGACAGGGCATTTGTCCCTCCTTTTACTGCAGTAAGAGCCTCTACACTTCTAATAAAGCTTTACATTAAATGCTGTAACCTTCCTGTGAGGATTTGAAGGCATTCAGCCTCAAACATTGGTGCGGTCAGGTGCCAGAGATGGATGGTTAGTTCTGGACCACAAACGTCAATCCAAATCATTCCAGAGGTATCACTCCAAATAATGCAGTTCCACAGCCCAAAGCTAGGGGACCATGACACCACTCTAGCTGACCTTTGGCATCTGATGTAGTGACTCATGTATAGCTGCTTCAGAATGTGTCTCATTTCATTGGTCAGTGCTTTTCTATAGAGTGAATGCAAGCTGGGGTCCACAATGGATGTTACTTAAGGTTTTGGAGATCACTAATTACTACGTGTTGGATATGTAGTGTATGAATGTGTTTGTCCATTCTGAGTAATATAATCATGGTTAGTTACATTCCTACTCTGCAAGACTTAAATGTAAAGCCAAAGTCAAATCTGACTGGCTTTCACTGATCACCGTGAAGGCTCCTCCCAGGGCCTTCAGAACCCCGAGATTTAGACATAGTTTTAGTCGTAGTCTTTTAACTAATATGTGTATTATTTTGAATCACAGTTTAGTCATTTCATTATTGTTCAGTTATTAATAATGAATTATTACATATTTTAAAAAAACAGTCTAGTATTTGTCAATACATTTAAAAAGTTGATCCTACTTTTAAATATTATATATACATCTTATTACTTATTTACTTTAATAAACAATAGCTAAAAAGTTATGTTACATTTAAAAACTTTATGTTCCATTTAAAACTGTGATTTAAGCCTGAGTCAACTTCAAGTGTTTCAACTCTACGAATCAGTGGCCAATAGTTTGTAGGTACGAACGCCAAACTGACACTCAAAAATCGACTCTTTAGGAGTCGACTCCTCTTCGCTAAATCTGTTTACTTTGACTTTACTCCGCCGCTCTCGCTGTGAAAAGAGAAGCTGCTCAGCGGGATGACTTTGGAACCAGATTCTGAAAATATCCTTGGACATTTCACAGCAAAATCTGTGAAACAGACAGTCACCCAGAGGAAACCCACACAGACACAGAGAGAACACACCACACTCCTCACAGACAGTCACCCAGAGGAAACCCACACAGACACAGAGAGAACACACCACACTCCTCACAGATAGTCACCCAGAGGAAACCCACGCAGACACAGAGAGAACACACCACACTCCTCACAGACAGTCACCCGTAGGGAAACCCACGCAGACACAGGGAGAACACACCACACTCCTCACAGACAGTCACCCGGAGGAAACCCACGCAGACACAGGGAGAACACACCACACTCCTCACAGACAGTCACCCGGAAGAAACCCACGCAGACACAGGGAGAACACACCACACTCCTCACAGACAGTCACCCGGAGGAAACCCACACAGACACAGGGAGAACACACCACACTTCTCACAGACAGTCACCCAGAAGAAACCCACGCAGACACAGGGAGAACACACCACACTCCTCACAGACAGTCACCCGGAGCGGGGAACGAACCCACAACCTCCGGGACTCTGGAGCCGTGTGACTGCGACACTACAACAGCCCTTCCACAGCAAACAGCTGAAGCATTTTCCTGTTTTACTTCCTGTTGATTTTTAGTTTTCAAACCAGAAATAGGCCTTTTATCTGTATTTCACATCATCATATTGTTTTAATTCAGGAACAAAATATGTAGCACATTTCATCATTCTGTCTATGAATATTTTCATCATAGTTTTTTGTTAAAGAAATCAAAACTGCCCTGTTGTTCACACCACTCTCCGCTCATTTATACATTCACTTCTTCCCACAGAGTTCGGTTTTTTTACTTTTTTGGGGGTGAACACACACCATTCAGAAGTTCCTCTGGCCCCTGAGTGGCTTTCTGGAAAGAATTCCCTCTCGCTAATGAGCTCCCCTCAACAATAAACGCCGAGACTAATATCAGACTTATATTAAAATTCCTGATTTATTTTCCTTTTTATTAGCGCTCCATAGTAATAAGTTCCACCATTTTCCCACTGTGGTGTAACGCACACTGCAATTTGGGGCCAAACTTTTCCAAATACTTCACAGGCCGCTACTAAATTCACACCCACAAAAAAGAGGCTGATGGATTGCGTGTTGTTTCAAACACCCTTCCATCCCTTTGGAGATTCTGAGACTCTAAAACGAGTAGCCCTCCAGTGTGGCTGCAGAGAAAGAGAGAGAGGAATCCCATCTGGTTTCTGTCTGTCTCTCTCCCTCCCATGTTGCAAAGTGTTCACAGTAAACGATGGATGATTTACACTCCTCTGAGAGACACCGGGCCCATCACTCAGCTCCCGCTGGCCGTCCCTGTACACAGGCATCTGAATAAGATAAGAGCGTTCCTCTATATTTCCTAGAAGACAACAGGCCCCACTGCTCCATCTCCATCTCAATCTGAGGTTTTATTGTTTTACCACAACGTGAGCATTATCCTGGAAGTTCGGCTCCTTCAATCAGTCCAGGATTCATGCACTGACCCATGGCCAAACTTCAAATTCAGATTGATGGGAGAAAGCTACTTGGGAATTCCATTAGAAACATGGTGGAGGTTGATTTTTTGAGTTAGATTGATGCCTGTACACATCCTATCATCATTAGATCTACACATTTAGGACACGAGAGGGAGTCCCAGAGATCATAACTGTCCTCTTCTCCAAGATCCAGTTCCAGTGCTAAGATCAGTAGTAGTTTCTCACCACTCCTGCCCCAGAAGACCCCCACAGTCCTCACTTAACAAACTGGAAGAAGTTCTCAGATATCGTCTTAGGAAAGTCTTAATTGTTTTCCTAAGATTTTGATAAAGACATTGTTCATTGTTTATTTCTTCTGTAGGCAATTTGTAATAATGCTTCTCATGCTGCATTTTACAGTTTATAAATTAAATGAGATGTTTAAAAGGTCATCAACCATCATTACAATATTCAGTTAAATCTGTGCAGCTGAGAACAAACTGGACCAAAAGAGAAATCAAATGAAGGGTTCAAAAATTTAAGCAAACAAGAACTATAAGTGAAGGTGGATGAAATGTCAGAAGAAGAAAAATCAGATTCAAGTTTGCCATTTTTTTTTTATTTTGTAGAAAATAAACAGTTCTTTAAAAACAATCTCCACATTTTAGTTAAATAAGACATTGATAGTAATTCAGCTGTTTAAATTGATCCTTACCAGAATGCATACTTATTGTCATGCCCTCGTCATGTCTGTTTTCCCAGCCATGTGCTCTTTTAGCACATGGCTATGTTTGTTGTTGTTCTAGTCCCTCCTTTGTTCCGCCTCCTCGTCTGTGTCATTTGTTAACCTGCCCCCTCTTTAGCTGTCCAGGTGTATCGTGTCTGTGTCTTGTATTTAAGTTCCCTTGTGTCTCTCCTGTTTGTCGGTCATTCATTCTCTTGCTCGTTTCCTTCCCCAAGTCAAGCCGTGTTGTTGTGTGTGTTTCCCTGTCTAAGTCTGCCTGTCTTTGTTTTGGTATCTTTTGTGTAAATAAAGTAATTTGTGTTTCAGCGTGTGCGTCCGCCTACGTCAGTCCGCCCCGTGATCCCTGACACTTATTGTAACTTTTGTAATGTAAGAAAATAGTAAATAAAATATATTTGTAAAGAATCCTAATTGTAACTTATAGGATTTGAATGAAGAGAAAATTGAAGAAAAAACAAAGAGACGTAAGAAGACGTAATGCGTAAGATTTTTGAAGATTAACTTTATATTAACATTTATCTTAAGAAGGAAGTTAAGAAAAACATTGCATTTATGAAGAATTTCGGGTAACACTTTCTATGAAGCTCTTATTTATCAGCCTTTATAAGTGCAGTGACAACTCTTTTTAACTTGGTAATAAGGGCGGCATGGTGGCGCAGCCGGTAGTGTCTCTGGAGGTTGTGGATTCGAGTCCCGTTCCAGGTGACTATCTGTGAGGAGTGTGGTGTGTTCTCCCTGTGTCTGTGTGGGTTTCCTCCGGGTGACTATCTGTGAGGAGTGTGGTGTGTTCTCTCTGTGTCTGTGTGGGTTTCCTCCGAGTGACTGTCTGTGAGGAGTGTGGTGTGTTCTCCCTGTGTCTGTGTGGGCTTCCTCCGGGTGACTGTCTGTGAGGAGTGTGGTGTGTTCTCCCTGTGTCTGCGTGGGTTTCCTCCGGGTGACTGTCTGTGAGGAGTGTGGTGTGTTCTCTCTGTGTCTGTGTGGGTTTCCTCCGGGTGACTGTCTGTGAGGAGTGTGGTGTGTTCTCTCTGTGTCTGTGTGGGTTTCCTCCGGGTGACTGTCTGTGAGGAGAGTTGTGTGTTCTCCCTGTGTCTGCGTGGGTTTCCTCCTGGTGCTCCGGTTTCCTCCCACGCTCCAAAAACACACGTTGGTAGGTGGATTGGCGACTCAAATGTGAGTGTGTGTGTGTGTGTGTGTGTGTGTGTGTGTGTGTGTGTGTGTGTGTGTGTGAATGTGTGAGTGAGTGTCGCTCTGTGAAGGACAGGTGCCCCCTCCAGGGTGTGTTCCCACCTTGCGCTCAGTGATTCCGGGTAGGCTCCGGACTCACAGTGACCCTGATTTGGATAAGGGTTACAGACAATGAATGAATGGTTATTTTCATTTGATTATAATAATTATTTATTAATTAAATTATTAGTTCATTTTACTTAAAGCATTCAGTGATGTATTTGTAATTTTTAATTTGTATTTTAGGCATTTTATGATTATGCACAAGTCATTATGCAATTAAAAGTCTTTATAATGAATAGTGGCACTTGTTTATAAGTTAAAAATAATTAATCATAGCGCATTATATTATATTACATGACATTATTAGAGTTTATAAAGCATTACAAAGTTGCAAAGAGTTATAAATACATTTATAAAGGCTTATGAATACAGGCTTCGAAAGCGTTACCAAATTTCTTTCTTAAGCCACTTTCACGAATCTTGCCTCTAGACCTTGGTCTTCATTCTTCAACATTTCTGTTCACAATCATCTGTGTGGTTTCCAATAGGCAGTGAAGCACTCTGAATGACCAAAGCAAGTCCAAGAGGAACAGCTGGTCAGTGTTAGTCGCATGTATCTCTCGATAGCACACGACTGTGTGATTAATGGAAGCTCCTAGAAGGTTGCATTGTATTCTGCAGAGCTGCTTTCTTTTAACAAGGCAATAGAACATAGGGTACCTTGTTAACAATATATCTTTCACGCATAAAAATGGCCTCCAAAACATGGCAGCTAATGCTGCCCACTCCTGTCCTAGACCAGCAAATGTTCTAACCTTTGTACTTGCTGGCATTCCCACACAAACTCTGAGAATCCCTCCTAACGCTCCAGGTGTCAGATGTATTTGCTTCTGGGCTGAGAAAAAGGGGTCAGCTCTAACAGCCCAGAGACCCACAGTATATTCTCTTCAGCTCATAAGCCTTGTGAGGCCTTAGAATAGACGCAGGAACTTTTCCAAGAGAGTGGAAATCCATGCTCTCTATAATTGGAAAAGGTGACTGCTACTTATTTGAGGGCTGTTATTGCAGCAAAGCTAACAGTGGGGACAAAAATAGCTTGGGGCCCAAAGGAAGGATGGAGGAGGTGATTGTGGGTACAGAAAAGTACAGCCTTTTCACGGTTGTAAAAGGAATTCTGAATGGCTTTAAAAAATAAAATATATGTGTAATTAAACGGATGTCATTCAGATTCTGAACTGCCTGAAGTTGCCAAGTCAGAACTGATGGTATACGGTAGGAACCAGACGTCTTTCAGGAAGTTTACACTGGAGGTTGGAACCTTGGAGCTATGAGCATTTGATGGCATTCAGTTTTGGATCAAAAACAAGGGCTGGAGGAGCTGATACCTTTCTGGTCAATACTTGGCACTGAGCAAAGTATCCAAAAGCTTTAGGTATCATTCGGATGTGAATGCAAGTTAAATACATAAAACCACAAAAGCCAAAAACCCTGGAATGTGTCCTTTAAAAGAAAAAAACTCTTAAGCTCCTCCTATTCTGTTGTCAAAATACCACAAGGATCAAACTCCCACAGTCTAAACAGCCCTGTTCAGAACGCCCGCTTTCAGCACCTGTTTCTTTAAATGATAATGAGCTGCTCGCTGTTCACCCCGACCCCGAGCGCACAGCAGTGAGGAGCGAGGAGCAGAAGCTCTGGTTTTTAGCCGTTTTCGCTCTGTTCTCTTTGTTTCAATTTTGCCTCATCTTTGCTTTCTCACGAAAACAGACTGCAACGGATTACAAAAGAAAAGCTGACTTGGTTGTTTATTTCACAGTGTGTGGGTTGGTGGCCTCCAGATGTGGGTATGTACCGAACAAGTGATTTATTTTTTCATAACTCTCATAATTTCCCCTTTAAGACAGTAGCTTTTAATGGGCCGGAGCTAAAGATCCTCTGCCGTTGCCTCCCCACACCTGTGACTTAGATTGATTTTCCTGGAGACATCTACCAAGACTTTCAGCCAGTTGTTCTCCTCTCATCTTGGAAGATGGACCTGTACTAAACTGTCAGTAACGGCGCTGTGAGATTGTTTGTCCATATGGACGGCTTTCCTTCCCACATTTTATGGGAATGGAGAATGTTTCCCCTTTTCTACTCCACAGTAGCACTCAGCTTGTCTCCACACAGCTATAAATACCTTTTAGGGTCTCTGCAGTAACTCAGTGTGTAATTCAGGGTGTAATTCTGCAGAGCACTGTGAGTTACAGTCATCAGAGCAGCATTAAAAAGATTACTCTCTGGGTAAACAAAGTGACCTGAAGGTTAAGGGAATGTACAGGAGGATTACAACAACTTTCATCTGTTCTACGTCCACTGTTTTCCTCATGAAGTCTTTTGTGTAGGCCCTAAACCACAAGCAGGACAGAGTCATGTGATGTACACCTCGATGACACACATTTGTGAACAACGTCACACAGCCAATCCACCCGCCCACAGGTGTGTTTGGACTGTGGGAGGAAACCGGAATACCCGGAGGAAACCCATCCAGACACAGGGAGAATACACCACAAACAGTGACACACAGGAGCTGTGTGACAGTGTGTGACAGTGACTCTGTTTTTCTTCCTGATTTTCTCTAATAGAAAGAACGTAAAATAACCCTAAATAAACATTCATTTAATGTTCACAATAATCAGGAGCCTACCAACTCACAAACTGTGAAGCAAGATCTCCCAGTCTGTCTTTTATAATCTGCTTAACTCCGAAAACATGAGGTAAAATTAGATGTTTTGATTTTTGTGCTGTATTTTATGTAGGGACCGATATTTTAGAATGGCCCCGCCCCCTCTTCTGAGTCTATCTAATCACAGTGCTGGACCCGCGTTTATGTGAAACAGAACACAACAGATACAACGAGCGCAGAGAAACAAGAGCACTGAGTAAAAACGGAGAAGTAAGAGAACCGAGGGAAAACGGTTGAAACCAGAGCTTCTGCTCCTCGCTCCTCACTGCTGTGCGCTCGGTGTCGGGGTGAACAGCGAGCGGCTCATTATCATTTAAAGGAACAGGCACTGAAAAGGCTGTTTTGAATCAGAAATGCTGAATCTTCAGGCACATACAAACAACAGTATTTTTTCTCCTCAAACATACCGTTCCACTTTAAAAGAGGCAGAGCTTATATATAAAAGATGACTTTGTTTTTTTACACATTTTTACATCTAGTTTTTATTCAGTATACTGGAATAGAGCTTTAAAGCACCAGAGCGTGTTCAGTCAACTTTCGATAAACATCCAGCGTGACACGTCAATTTCCTATATGCTGAATTCAGTCCAGTGCTGGCATTCGTAGTATTTCTCTTGTCTCTGGGCCAGACTGTCCCCTGCCTAATGCTGTGTGCACAGGAAGGCTCACAGTCAGAGAGATTTAAGAGCAGAATATCATTATGCATCAATTGAATCTTCACTCAAAAACATAGGCCTCGCTGCCCAGCTACTGACCCAGGAACGCTGCTCTGTTTAGTTTGGATGTGGCTACTCTACCATTCTAAAATGTGCTGTATCTGACATACTGATCTGCCCGGAGATAAACATCCCCCCCCGAGGTTGAGGACATATATCTACACGTCTAAACGTCCAAAAGTCCAACTGTATACCTACCACAAACATATCAGGTCTCTGGATTGTTTGAGTTTCATGTGGATACAACTTAGCAGAGAACACAGCCCTCAGTCACATCAATAAATCCAATAAGACCAGGACCAAATACTTCAGCGCGAAAGAGAAATGATGATGTTTCACTTGACCTACAGCTGCTGAACCTGAGCAATCAACCTAGTCCATCATCCACAGTTCCCGGACCGCAGTCCTTTGCTTGACCACAGAGTCAAGTAGTAGCAGCAGCACCACTTAACACAGCCGCTCGCCCATCAGAACCGCTGTGGATCACTTTCCTCCAGAGCGGTGTTGACTAGCCCTCATTTTTCACCCCTGAAATCTGGGCCAAAAGAGAATGGCGAGCCAGCCAGCGGAGCAGAAAGAGCTCAGCTCTGGGGTTCTGGCACTCGTTCACTAAGGTCTGCAGGTCTGAGGTAATTAGGAGATGGACGGTGTCCAGGTAGGGACTTAAGCCAGCATGTGTTTATTTGTCAGGTATGCTCAGTCAGGAAGAAACAGAACCAGATCGAGAGTGAAACCAAACAGCTTTGCGTGCCTAATTCCTCCTTAAAGGGGACGTCCACGATGGTGGGCAAACACAGTTCTCTCTGGATTGTTACCATTTTGAAGCTCGGCGTCTTTAAAAGTGTGGAACGGTATGTTTGAGACAAAAAAGGACTGTTAGTTGAAGTTTAACTTATCTGTAGGTTTTTAATTCACACTTTGAATGACTCATTTGTAACTTGCGTTATTTAGTGTTGTAGCATTCCACCTTAAGTGATCTGAAACAGCAGAAATAAGTCAATATTACCCACCTATGGAGCAGGAATAGAGCTATATCCTCATCTCAGTTCGGGCTTTTGAGTGTTTGGAGTTCTCTCCATTGTCTAAATAAACAACAGACAGTGATGGACCTGTGATTATATGAGAGCGCAAAGACATGGTTAAACTGAGCAAATCAGACACAACAAGCGCAGAGAAATACGAGCACTGAGAACAAATGAAGGAAGCAGAGTGGCTGTGTGAAATGGTTCGCAGGTGTATGAGTGACTGGGTGAGTGTGTCATGCCCTGTCTGAGGTGTGTTCCTTTCTTGTGCTCACACTTCGGATAGGATACGGACCCGCCCCAACCCCGAACTGGATTAAATGATTATAGAAGATGAACGAACAGTGGGGTGATTAGTTTTGGATCAAAAACAACCCTCCAACCAAACACAAAAGGTGTTTATATTATCATTGCACAGCAGCACAAAGAAATTGAGACCCTGGTCATGAAGAAACACACTTGGAGCCACCTGGAATTATGTAATGGAACTATGTGGTGTTGTTTATTTCCTGCTTTGGAGCCTGTTGTGGTGTATTGAGGACAGAGTGTGTATCGGAAACACACAACGTGTAGTTTTTAACACATGTATTTGGGAGGTGTATGTTCCTTCAAGGTACACTTTGAGCTCTGATGGATTCCTCCTTAACAAACAAAGCCAAAAGAGCAGAAACATTTTGAACAAAGCACGAGCCCTGCATGTGAAACGTGAAGTGTCTCCTGAAGGCCCCACATTCTTTGCCTAAAGTGGAACGTATAACATCCAGTCTCACACTCAGAGGTCATCCAGGTCTCTTCCACACACACGCTCTGGGAGAAAACACAACAGAGCCTATAAACAAACCCGAAATGAAGGACCAGTCCAGCTTCTCCATGTGGTGTGCAGAGATCAGGCCAGTGACGAGCGCTAAATGTGATCAGGTTACATCTGAATTCGGCTCTGAATTCTCTTTTATTTCCTCTTATGTTTACCTTAGGACTCAAGGCATGAAGACCTGGGTGTATCTGAGGTTTTGTACTAAACCTATTTTTTAAAAGCCTGCTGCAATATGGGCGACCCACTCTATGGAGCTTAAACACGTTCATTGTTGGTGAAAATGACTTACTGCACCTTCAATGCTGAGCACCTCAGCAACCATCCCCATACTTCAGATAACTCAGACGTGCCTCAGATCTTACTCCAGGGCCTTTCCCCCTCCTTTTCTCTAAAAATCACAGAGCTATGGGGACTTAAAGAGGATAAAACAAACCCTGTTCTTCCATAGAAGGGTTGTGCTGTTGGGGAAAATTGCACCTGAGGAATGCTGATGTTCCATGTTTCTGCTCTGCTGATATATTTACAGTCTGATTATCGTAAACAGCTCAGGACCAAGGCCAGATTAAGTTTATCACCAAGGAGGCAAGAGAATTTTAAATCCTCCAACAGATGAGCATGGTTTCAGGGAAGACATGTCACAGATGGAGAGGTCAGTAACTGAAGATGTTTGAAGGAAGTACCAGTCGATTAAAGGATGGACAGTTTAGGATTAATGGCTAAGAATGGCATCGGTTTGTCGATGGTGGGCGGGACAGACTTTTTCACAAAAACAAAACTGCAGCAGCGTCTCACGTGCCTCGAGCTCCCCTTGGCTTACATTGCGTCTCACGTGAACGTGCATGAAATGGCCAAGGAGTGTGTCCATGTGCATGAACTTGCACACACTGAATCAACAATTGCTGCCTGGGATTGTCTTGGTCCAATAAAGTTAATATAAATAATTTTGAGAAATTAAGTAAGAATAAATCGAGGACGACTACAATTCTGGGTAATTGCAGTTCTCAATGGTTGTTTACATTCAGAAGCTACGCATCTTTTAAGGTGGAAGAAATGAGAGTTGTTTGAACGTGGCTGGAGTCTAACTTGTCTGTTTGTCTGTTTATTTTTGTAGCTCTTTCGGTAACGCAGTTAGCTGTCTCTCAGCGGGAAAACTGATTTAGAACTAATATACTTGCACCCCAATGCAGAACTTAAGGAAAAAGTACCATGTGGAATCGTCACTCTGAAAGATATGGCTGTGTTTACTGTCGATTTGCCGATGCTCCTCTACTGGGCTTTTTGGGTTGGATCAAGCCACTCGAACATTTCAAAATCAGCAGATAAACACCCTGTATCTGACATACCCCAATCTGCCTTAGGATAAATATATCCACTGAGACAGTTTGAGTTCTGTGTGGCTCGAAGTTGGGAGAAAACACAGTCATATCTAAGTGCACTAGAATGAGTGGATTTCTAATCCCTGATGGTTAAAAAGAAAATAAAGTCCTCTGAATGTCATGTGAACCTAAAGTACCATGAAAATAATGTGTTAGTTATGTAGGTATGAGAGGAACTGAAGTCTGGACCCAAATCCTTAGGGTTTAAAGAGTTAAACCCCAGTAGAGAAAACAACGGAAGGAAGATATGAATCATCTCAAGATATGAATCCACCAGCACTGTTGGGTTGTGTGGACTTTATGGAGGAATGAGGACGATGGCCTATTTTCGGGGTGCACAAAGCAGCTGTTGAAACACTCTAGGGAACAAAAGGTAGGATTTAGAGAAGGTCATGGAATAAGAAAGAGGAGGACAAGAACAGACAGATGAAGTGAAGGAATGAAGCTTTTCAGATATACAGATTAATGAAAGGATGAATTGTGAGCTAGGGTTACACTACTGCAAGGCAGCACGATGATAATAAGAAGCAGGAGGAGACGCACCAGTTATTTTGTGGTTGATCCATTTTGGCACTGGAGCATTAGAGTGCAGGTGAGGGTCTGAGCATGTGGTCAACCTGGATCTGGTCAAGCCTCAGGCCAGCCACATGTCCAGCCAGCTGATTCGAACAATGTGAGGGGAAGCGTGCAAAGCCAGCTTCTTTCTCTCGTTGCCTCTGTCTCATTTAATCTGCTGTAAACACTGTTGTTTACTGATCCGCTGATAATCAAAGCAGGCAGTGAATCTGTGAAGGGCAGAGCTACAGACTGAAATATTTGTTCAAACCATCAGGACACGGCTGTTTACAATGGGTCCGGTCAGGTTTGGAGATTATTTCTACAGAATTAGCTCAGGTCACGTTCAGACTGGATTTTTCTCAAAGACATTGGATGTTTCTCAGTAGCTTGGTTTGAACCACAGATTGGTGTTAACCACCGGTGCCTTGGTGATCATGTGGACTCCTCCAAGGGCATTGTGGGTCATCAGCTGGTGACCACCAGTCATGGACTTTTCGCTACTTCAACCCCAGTACATCACATGGTGGCAGAGCCCTAGGTGTTGTCTGAACCCCAGTTCTTCGCCTTCCTCCTTAGCCACAACCAAAAGCTGCCATCTGATAACTCCCTGATGACTCTCTGCTGCCTTGCCCCTGTCACACCCATGTCGTCGAAGCACACGTACGGTTGAGGAGCCTACAAAGCCCCAACACCCCACCTCCACTGGGTATGTCACAGCCCCCCATCCAGCCTCCCTGCACTCTGTGACTAGGTCTGAATATTTGGTGTGCTTCTGCTCATGGGCAGCTACAACACATCCTTCCCATGGCACTGTGAGTTCTACCATTATGACTGTTTTGCAGGCAGCAGACCACATTACCATACCAGGTCGTAAAGGTGTTTCCAGTATTTACAGAAATGTAACGCGTCGCGTCGACGCAGACTGCAACGACAGTGATCACTCAGTAGTCAGACAGACATTGTTTATTTTGAACCAAAGAAGTAGAGGAACTTCTCTTCTCCACACTACAGAGAATGCAGACAGCAACAAATAAATTGCGAGAGATTTCCTCAGACGTGGTGTGTGTGTCTTTGAACAAAGAAAAAATATGTTTGTCTCCGGGAATAATAAAGAGAAGTGGGACCACATGGAACAAACATGGTTTTGTTCTTGTTTCTTTCCTCGTGTATACTACGCTCTGTCCTACATTTAAAACTACTACACACTACACTACATTGTGTACTACGTAGTGTAGAGTAAGATATTTGAGATTCATCCCTAGTGGTGTGGTGGTGTAACTGCAGAGTGATGCAAACACCAACACAGAAGTTTAAATTGTCACAACAGTGTAGGGCTCTTGCGTAGCCTACGGCGTAAGCTCTGCATCGAGTCAACGCAGAAGTATGAACCGGACTTTAGATTCCACTCCTTGCCTAACATGAGGAGTCCTGCTGTATTCTTCTGGCAGTGGAGGTTGAAGCACTCCCCCACTCTTACAGATTGGATGGACTGTGAGGCAAGGGCAGGTGACCTGCTGTTTGCTTCCTGTCAGAATTTGTTGGAGGCTCGCGCTGCTGGCTTCACACAGGAGGCAGGACTCTTCTGCACCCAAAGGTTGAGGTTGCGAGGACAGGGAAGGGAGTAATAAGTCACTTTTATGGGAAGGCTAAGCCTGATCTGCGGTGTCTTCCAGAGGTCCTGAAAACCGAGGGATTCATGAGATCCATGAGTGACGAGATTAAGCCCGATTCCAGCCATGGCTTATGAAGTCGACCTGGCACACAGTAGCAAGCAGAACCTGGCACTGAGGTCCACTGTCAGATGGGATAAGATTGGATTGTTGGTCTGAGATTAATTTTGATATTTTGTTGAATGTTGTTGGCTGTGGTCAGGACACTGGGACTGGGACAGGACACAATCGCACTACGCTCTTATTCAGATTCTGAACTCAGGTTCAGACAGAATTAAATCTGCTACTGTCAGGTGTTGGGCTGCAGACTTCAGAGAAGAAGAAAAATAAAGAAGAACTATAGGATCAGAAAAAGAGAGTGAGAAAGTGAGGGGAAGCCTAGCAGGGCTGAGGGGGATGATTTAGGGTGGAGGGACATCCGTCCTGGAGCTCTTCTAATCAGATGCACATCTGAGAAAAGGCTTTTTCCTTCTTCTGAGCCGAGGATTTGAAGCTGATCCTGGAGCGACCATGCATATTTTAATGTCTTTTTAGGCTCCAGGACTTCGAGGAGAAGCCAGATCTGTGTGGCTCAGCTGAGGTTCAGACCCAGTCCAGCAGCTGGACTGTAAAACCCTCAGCCTGTCACTGGCCTCACATTTAAAGTCATATTTAAAGACTAAGAGGAAACCTCAGGAAAAGGGTGAAGGTTATTTTTCTCAGTCTCATTTTTTTATTTAAAAACCTCCTTGTATCCAAAATAAATCAAAAGCCTTTCCAGAAAGTGATGTAGTGATAAATGAGCAAACTCTTTATAGGCTTGCTCACACACACACACACACACACACAAACGCACCTGGATGACATAAAGAATGTAACTGCTTCACCATTTAAAGTGAAACAGACCATTTTGAATGGCTCTGTTGTCAGTTGTCAGTGTCCTAGGGGGATCGGATCGTAAGTGGTCAGCACTGATTACGGTAAGTCCTCTACATGTGTGCCTTCAATATGTGAACATTCAAAGAAGTGAGAGTCTGTGCCATTTGTTCTGTGCGATTCATTATAAACCCATTATATTTTAAGGCAATCACAGTGGTTGTCTTCATAACTGTCAACTTTGGTTCAATTAAAAATCAATGTGGTGTGATTTCTCTGTTAGTGTGAATGCTTTCGTTTGGACCCTGGGACACACCAGAGCTAAGCAAAATGTTTTAAGGAATCCTCATTCATTCATTCATTATTGGTAACCGCTTATCCAGTTCAGGGTCGCAGTGTGTCCAGAGCCTACCTGGAATCATTGGGCGCAGGGCAGGAATACACCCTGGAGGGGGCGCCAGTTCTTCACAGGGCAACACACACACCCACACATTCACTCACATCTACAAACAGTTTTGAGTCACCAATCCACCTACCAACGTGTGTTTTTGGACTGTGGGAGGAAACCGGAGCACCCGGAGGAAACCCATGCAAACACAGGAAGAACACACCACACTCCTCACAGACAATCACCCGGAGGAAACCCACGCAAACACAGAGAGAACACACCACACTCCTCACAGACAGTCACCCGGAGGAAACCTACACAGACACAGGGAGAACACACCACACTCCTCACAGACAGTCACCCGGAGGAAACCCACGCAGACACAGAGAGAACACACCACACTCCTCACAGACAGTCACCCGGAGAAAACCCATGCAGACACAGAGAGAACACACCACACTCCTCACAGACAGTCACCCGGAGGAAACCCACGCAGACACAGAGAGAACACAACACACTCCTCACAGACAGTCACCGGAGGAAACCCACGCAGACGCAGGGAGAACACACCACACTCCTCACAGACAGTCACCCGGAGGAAACCCACGCAGACACAGGGAGAACACACCACGCTCCTCACAGACAGTCACCTGGAGGAAACCCATGCAGACACAGAGAGAACACACTACACTCCTCACAGACAGTCACCCGGAGGAAACCCACGCAGACAAAGGGAGAACACACCACACTCCTCACAGACAGTCACCTGGAGGAAACCCACGCAGACACAGGGAGAACACACCACACTCCTCACAGACAGTCACCTGGAGGAAACCCACGCAGACACAGGGAGAACACGCCACACTCCTCACAGACAGTCACCCGGAGGAAACCCACGCAGACACATGTAGAGGTCTAACTGTGAACGAGGTACAATGAGTGTCTGAGCCATATCAGTGCAGCAGATTGAGGGGTGAAGCACCCTGATGCATCCTCATTGGCAACAAATTACCATCCATATCAACCATATAACTATCCTACTGTTCGGCCTAGTTGACCAAGCGATTGAATAGTCCGTAACTGTCTATACTGGTATGTGAGGACTGATTAGCTGGACATTCCTGTCTGAAATCAAATGAGGTACATGTGGCACTACCTTCAGTGGAAATCACAAGCAGTCACTTAAGAGGCATTCAAGAGGCCAAAGGGCACTCGGTTCGGCCAAGACACATGTTAAAGGAGCATTAGGTCGTATTTTTACCTTAAAATTCCAGCCTCACACTCATTTTGATGTTTCACAGAGCTGTAGTAGGAAACATAGAGCCTCTGTTGTTGCTACTCTGGGCTCAGCACTGCAGAAACTGCGCTTTGTATATTTTGGAGGAGGGTAGGAAAACATCATCCTGCTGTAAATGTAAATTATACTCTGCAACTATAGGGTGAGCCCAGCAGCCAAAATACCAAATCTTACCTAGTGTTGCTTTAATCCCAGGTGTGAACTTGGCTTAACATACTTCAAATACAAAGCTTAAATTGCAAAAGGGAACCGATGCACCATTTAAGGTGGAAGGGAAAATCTGAACATGAAGTTTACTTCTCCTTTTGTGATGGGAACTGGACACTTTTTTTTAAAGACTTTTTTATTTTATGATTTCAGTTATGGTCAGATTTTCGTCGGATTTGATGTTTGGTTTGGTTTTCAGCCAAATGTGTCCTGACTGGTGTTTTCATTTCAGCACATTACTGACTGAGGAGGGACGAAAGCCAAGGGTCTGAAGTAAGGAGAGTAAAAAAGAAAAGGCGGGTTGTGGGCTGGAGGAGTGAAAGAGGCAGGGATTTTGCTGCTGTCTGTTGAAGGAAAACAGAGGAGCTGTCAAGTAGAAATTTATGATGCACAGTTTATTTCCCCTTCCCAGCTTTTCCATTACTTTTCTAAGTGCTGCTAAGTGGCGTTATTCAAATGCTCTCTGTTCACACCTGTAAAACAATCACAACACAGCTCACACACAGCGAAATACACACCCTGCACACGGGGAATTTTAAATGCTCGTAACTCACTGAAAAAAAAAAAGCTGACACTTCTATCCATCTCTTAGTTTTTTGGAATAATTCCTTACTGACCTCAGTTTCCAGAGGCGTTCCTGAGTGAACACACACCGCCACCAATTCCAAGCTCTGTAAAATCACAGTAAGTCTCCAGTAGAAATCATGAGAAACATAAAACAAGCTGAGTGAGTAAATGTGAGACAGAGAGAGAGAAGATTAATAAATAATAATGATGACTGATTCACTGATTGAAGGAAACCTGGATTTGTGAAGAGAAAGCAGATGTGGGAAGATGATGAAGAACTGGTGAAATGGTTGGTAACCTTCCTCTCGCCCCAGCTCTGCAGAAACAGCACTATGTAACTTTTAGAAGAGGGTAGGAAACTACTCCCCTCTGCATTGATTTCAGGACAGTGCTGTAAAAGTGAATAACACTCTGCAGCTGTAGGGGGAGGCCAGGATCAAAAATATTAAACATTATCTGGTGTTTCTTTAAGGTTGCCACCAAATCCTCACAGCTACAATCCAACAGCTAGTGTAAAGCCTTCTGAGAAGAGTAGAACCTGTCTCTAATAGATTGGTTTTGTATTGTAGGCCTGTTGCTGTAGTGTTGACATAGTATCATATCTGAGCTCTTTAGTTTATACAGTGGTATTCACCAGGGCTGCCCCTTATCACCTCTTTTATTTTAATTTGTTATTGAACCTTTAGCAATGGCTATAAGGACACATCCTGCCATTACCAGAATTAAAACACAGGTGGCTTAGTAGGTTCACCTCTCAGCGCTGGGATCTTGGGTTCAAGTCCAATCTGGGTGGAATTTCCATGTTCTCCCTGTGTCTGTGTGGGTTTCCTCCCACACTCCAAAAACATGGAGGTTAGGTGAATTGACTTCTCTAATAACCGCCCTAGTGTGTAAATGAATGTGTGTGTGTGCCCAAATATGGATTGGCGCTCTATCCTGGGTGAAACCCTAGTGCCCGATGCAGTCCTCCAGGTGGACAATCATTCCTGGCTGCTTCTCGCCAGTGTGTGTGTGGATTGAATGTTGAATGTTAAATTTAAAGTGACATTGAGTTTCTAGAAATGTGCTGTATAAATGTAACCATAACCTTCCTCTTGTGTTTGGGTCTTGACCGACCCATTTTTAGGTTTTAAATGCGTACAAATACTCCATACATTTTGACTTTTTGACTTTGTCAGGAACTTCTATTTCAACAAAATAATATATATATTTTTTACTAAATTATAAAATGCTCTTATTAAAATTATGGCTTTTCTGTTGTAAGGGTCAATTTCAACCCAGGTATCATTTTAAATCAGAAAACAAAAACAAGTGCCAAATCTGGACTCATAAACACACTATACACCAACAGCCTACAGCTGGCTCCTCCTACAACCACTTGAGCTTCAGTTAGGGGCTTCTATCTTTGTCTGTTTCACAAAACAAGGAAAGACAGACATGTCCAGACACGTAAGGCCCAGTCAGTGTAGAGTTGGTGTTTTGTAGAGTGTACATCTCCAGTTTACAGTCCGCAACAATGAACAATTAAAACCAGTCCAATCATGGGTAAGGAAGAATAACAAGGTCAACAAGAGGGAAGAAACTAATTGGTTGATAATTAATTGTTTTTAGGGGATCTTATGACTGATTTAAGACACGGTTCAAAACTGGAATTACAATCCTTATGAATATTATCATACAATTCCTCTGGAACGACCAAGACTTCGACTTATTGTGTCTCCTTTATGACAGAGGACTTTAATCCCAAAAATTTTTTATTGTTATTACTGAGCAGCACAGATAAGGGCAAGACCTGTTTCTTCAGAAAAGGACAACAAATGCCTGACAAATTCTCCTTAATTTCAGAGAAAGCCTGATGTGCAGGTGTGTCCAAACTCTTGGCCGTAAAGTGTAAGAGCATAGTGCAGAGACTGAGACGCAGAGGCTTTTTCAGGCCCTCCTCTGTGGTCACTACTGGAAACATTTAGCCTCAAACAGCGGCTTGGTCCAAAAATCATTTCCACAGCCAGAGCCTGCAACACACTCCCTCAAGGGCAACATTCATCAGGCAGTAATGAAAACGAAAGCAAGAGCTCCAGCCCCTGGCCCAGGACGAGCTGCAGCCGTCCAAGAATCTGAAGGACAGGTGGAGGGTCAGCAGTGAAAAACAATGGAGCCCTTTCTTCTACAGCAATAGAGCTATATGAGGGAAACCGTTCCCATTGCATCATCCCCGGAACATCATTACAAACATCAGTGCTTATATCTGAAGCATCTTCAGGCCACAGCACAGCCCTGCGGGGCGTCTCCAACACTAGCAGCAGAACAGTGGACCGGCCATTACACACTGAGTAATGCTGTCTGAACATTACAAGCAACCCTAGAAGAGCATTAGAGAAAATTGAGCAGTTCACTCATAATAGCATATGGATGTAATTATGGGGTTAATTCTTATACAACGCAATGAAGGGATCAGTCACATCAATCCATAAAATGTATTCCTGTCACAAAAGAACTGCTGTGAAAACATATCTTGCGTACATATGTAAACACTAAAGGATGGATTATATGCAGCACCTTCTGAGTCATTTCCCAAAGAGGCCCATTCCAAAGATTTAAAGCCGTAGTTCGGCCAAAAATCATTTGCGTAGCTCTCCCTCTATCAAGTCGTTAAGTGAGCTGAAGCAGGGTTCACTCCGGAGTCCTTGACACTGCAGGACATTCTCATGTCACTAAAAAGTCAGATAAATATGATAGGATTTACGTTAGATGAGGCGTATTTATATACAAATAAATGAGGCCCAGTTGCTAAATTTATTCTCAGAAAAGGTCCAAATTTGATAAAATCCAAATAGAGGGTATGCATGTGGGTCCTTATTCTTTCTGAGTGTTACCCACAGACATATCTGTCCATACTGAGGGCAGAACCATATACACACAGAGACACCTTTGGCTTTCAGGGTCTTTCTGCCTTGTGAATGCATTTTAAGACACACCACATCCTCACAGACAGTCACCCCAAGCGGGACTTGAACATACAGCCTCCAGGACACTAGAGCTGTGTGACAGCGACACTACCTGCTGCGCCACCGTGCCGCCTGGTATGGCAATTATTTCTTCAAAAAGTGTTTCTATATACAAGCAAAAATGTTTTTTCTGCTATTTTAAGCTTGACAATGCAGTAATGGCAGAACCTTTCCTGCTGTCTAGAACCTTTATCCAAGATGTGTTATATATACTAAACAATTAACAACTACCTTGTATCTACATTCATAGTCCAAAACTCCAGCAACAACTGCTGTGTCTGATCCACTCGTACCAGCACAGTGCTGAGAATGATACACCACCCAAAACATAACCGCCCTCTGGAGGTCCTCTGGGGGTAGAGCAGAGTGAAATTGGGATAAGAAGGTATTCAGAGCAACAGAACTACAGTCTGTAATTGCAGAACTACAAAGTGCTCCTGTGTGGTCAGTGAAGTTGATAATGAATGTAAATACAAGGTAGCAGTTTATGTGGAGTTTACAAACTCTGTGTGCACACTTCTATGTCTGTAGCAATAGAACATACTCATTATAAGACATTTACAAACGTCTACCCACAGAGTGCATCTAGGTTAACACACGAGAGCTATGGACGAGCACATGAGGTCTGGACAAGCACAGCTGGTACATGCACATGTCTCAGCTTCACTGTGGTCACGTGAGAGGGCCATGTGTGGACCGAGTGCCTCTGGAGTTTTGGTGAGGGGAGCATTTATCGATCCAGGCCCAAAAAAAAAGTAAACTCCAGACCTCATAAACCCCTCAGGTTCCCCCTCAGCGGCTGGACCGAGGCAGTCAGTACGACAACGCTGGAAAAGACATCATCCAAACCCTCCTCCCACTGCTTTTAAGATGTTTATAGCGTGAGTATATTTATGCCTCAGTAGAATTCCTTGCTGAAACTTCCATACTGGAAGTGGCATGGTGGTCTGGTAAGCCATCAGGGTCATGCTGGTGAACAAGCATGCCGGCATCCTAAGCAAGACATCCACTGGTTTTACTGGTGCCCTGTTTTGGTGCATTCTGTTATTATCTAGCAGGAAAGACTGGTTAAAATCCATCATAACACCACCTTTGCTGTTTTACGTTTGCACTGGAACTTCAAGGAACATTTGACTAGGATTAGAAGCATTCCTATACCATCTGGTACTTGTCTCAAATCTGTACTGAGTTGTACTTTAAATTTCTTTAAGTGGTTTCGGACACTGAACGACACACTCTTAAGCATGTAGTATACATCGATTAGCAGTCATATCGAAAAGATTTCCTTGTTGTTAATGCTTACTGTTTGTTTGATCAGTTCTACATATAAAAATACTGGACTTTTATTCCACAGTTACAGACCGTAGTCCATGTGTCACCCTGCATACATTTTCAGTCGTCTTTCACCTTGTTCTTCAAAGGTCAGGACCCCCAGCGTGTAGAAACAAGGAGATGGTTTTAATGTAGTGGCTACAGTTTGTCAAAAGTTATAGCAGGCTTGTAAGTCTTAGCATTTTAGCATATTAGCATTTGGTTCAATATTAAGTTAGCTGCATTAGCCTAGCTCCAGCACAAAATTAAAGATGATAAAATGCAATGCTAATAATATGCTCAAATTGTTAGTGAATTAGGGTGGCATGGTGGCGCAGCAGGTAGGTGTCGCAGTCACACAGCTCCAGGGACCTGGAGGTTGTGGGTTCGATTCCCACTCCGGGTGACTGTCTGTGAGGAGTGTGGTGTGTTCTCCCCGTGTCTGCGTAGGTTTCCTCCGGGTGACTGTCTGTGAGGAGTGTGATGTGTTCTCCCCGTGTCTGCATAGGTTTCCTCCGGGTGACTGTCTGTGAGGAGTGTGGTGTGTTCTCCCACACTCTGTCCATAGGTGTGAGTGTGTGAGTGAATGTGTGAGTGTGTGTTGCCCTGTGAAGGACTGGCGCCCCCTCCAGGGTGTATTCCTGCCTTGCGCCCAATGATTCCAGGTAGGCTCTGGACTCACCGTGACCCTGAACTGGATAAGGGTTACAGATAATGAATGAATGAATGAATGTTAGTGAATTATGGAGTGTATAAGCAGGGTTAGCATTATACTTAGCTTAAGTTCTGGACTAAAATTAGTGCTAAGATTAGGATCAGATTCAACAGAACGTCCTAGATATGACTTGTTCAATTTTATTTAATAAATATTCAACTGAATGTTTTTAGCATCTACAGTGGACTCTCAAACTGGACTGTACGCAGCTCCTTGAAGGATTGGCTACATTTGGAACAAAGTTAATTTGATTTCTGGCCAAATTATTATTCTAACAACGAGCAGAATAAATGGCTGTTTGGAGGAACAACATGAATAATCCCCAGTGCAGTTGCAGTGGGTTTATGAGGGCATGCTGGCATTGGTTAACCTCAATTGAGAGGAAAGTTGAAACAACAGCCGACCCACACATCCCCCATTTTCCTGCCCACACCCCCTTCAAAGTATAATCACAGGGATATGGTCAATTAGAGTGAAAGAGCTGCATTCTGACAAGCCATTCGTTTTCATTTGGAAAAACACCGACAGCGGAGACTAATGGAGAAAAGCAAAGGCTCTGAAAGATGAGCTAATGCTGATGGATCTAAATCACCATGACACAAACACACTCAACAAAAGTCACATTAAGAGCCCCATCCATATTCATGTGGTTCACACAAACCATTATTCATTCTTTTAATGGAATACTGTGGCAGAAACAATGCATGCATCATGTATGCATTAGTCCAAATGTAGCCAAGATGCATAAGACGTCAGTTGTTTTGTTAACACACGACCCATAGGCTAGCGCCCAACCCAAAAGGACCCCAAAACGACTTGCCCAGATATTTATAACAGTCATATATTATGATGTGATATATAACTATTATAAAGAAGAAGTATGACATGCTGGATATGTGTCTGAAATTATTGCAAAACATAGTTTGTACACATGGTGATCCTATGTATGAATGTATGTTGAGAATAAGATGAAATGCCATAGTTACATATCTGGAAAAAATGCAAATTCCACCTTAAGTTGGGCTTCTGTTAATGTTTTAAGCATTGTCTGTATTTTTTATCCTTTTTTATACATCCACAAAAAAGTTGCTTGGTGAAATGTTTTCACAGACTGATTTCTGGAAGCGTCCATGAGCCCATGCAGTGATTTCCAGTACAGAATGAAGCCTGTTATCCAAGGTCTTCACAATTTGACTTTGAGGAACATTTTTCTGAGATGATTCCACAATATTTAGACAGTTCCTCTCAGTGGGGAACCTCTGTCCATCTTTGTTTCTGAGAGTCTCTGCCTCTCTAAAATGCTCTTTTTATATCCAGGCATGGGACTTGGGAGCTACTTCAGCTGTTTTTTTTATGAGTGCCACTTACTTTTCCAGCATTTCTTGCCCCTGTCCCAAATTCTTTGAAACATGTTGCTGCCATCAAGTTCTACATGAGTTAACATTTGTTCATGAAATTATAAAATGTCTCACTTTCAACATATGATGTGTTCTGTGGTCTATTGTGAATAAAATATGAGTCTGAGATCTGCAAATCATTGAACATTGTATTTATTTATATTTATGCACATTTTACACAGCTCCCAAAACAGCTTTCTATTGATTTTCAAAGGGAATAATAGATATATCTTCTACAGAGAAAACACAGTTCAATCTGAATATTTAGGCAAATGTAGTTTCTGAATTTATAAAAATGGGAAAATACACATAGGGTAGGGTGACCACATCTGAGACGGTGAGAAAGACTACTGACGTGCAGACTGACCAATTAAATGTTTACAGAGAAGTTTATCGACCAATAATGGTAGCTCTACAGTCAGACCGTCCAATCAGAAGATTTTAGGCTACTTCACCACGCCCACTTCTCACTCAAGCGAACCAATCGGAGTAGGGGAGGGCGGGACTAGTTTGTGAACGAAACGCTTCTCGAAATTCTATTAAAGCTCTAGAAAATCACAATGTCTAAAAAAGAGGACATGTCCGGGTAAAAGAGGACGTCTGGTCACCCTACCATAGGGTAAAAATATCCTGTAACTTTTACACAGGCTGCGTTTAAAGGTATATTTTCCATCCAAGACACTTAAGTTCAAAAATGTTACGTGACTGTAGGATAGTTTCAGAATTCCCATTTTTATCATTGCACAAGCTAAACAAAACACGTTTCTTTGAGTGTGTAGTTGTGTTTTGTAGTTTATTGGTTGTCAGCATTCAGGGCCAAAAAAAAGCAACAAATTTGGCTAATCACCTTTTGTTGCAACTGTTTTTTCAGTCATGCTACAGATGTTTTTCTGCCAGGTCTTTATTGTGGCCTCTTCCTGGCAGTGGGATTCTGAGGACCCCTTGGCAGAAAAAGGGGGAACACTGTTTGCTTTGGCAGTTTTCCCCTTCAGGGCCTTACAGCCATCACTAAGGTAATGTTCTGAGAAGCTCAGAGTGATTGACAGCTTCCAGCAGGACGTCGAGCCTCAAACTAATCAGCCGCCACCACTCTCACCTCCACAAACCTCTGAAAAATGAGAAAAAAAGTCTGATACTAAAACAACTGACAGGAGTGACATTACCCTGGAGTTCAAATTCTGATAGCCAACTGCTTGTGTTCACACTAATGGAGCCCCTAAATGTTCACATCATTTTAACTGATTAATGAAATAGTTTCAGCATATACCTCAGTGTTTATTTACAGAATGAATTACAGTAACAAACATTAATACATAATGACGTCAGTTAGTGACTAGTGATATCTCACCTTCACTGAACACACCAGTCGACTGAGGAATCCAAATTTGTGCCTTAATCTTCATTATTCTTCTGCAAGCACTTCTTGCTGATCACCTGTGGACAATTTCACACACTCACCCAGTCACACAAACACACACCTATGGAAATATTCACACACTCACCTGTGGAAAGTCTCATCCAGGCAATCCACCTGCCAATGTGTGTGTTTGGACTGTGGGAGGAAACCCATGTGGGCACAGTAAGAACACACCACACTCCTCACAGGCAATGACCCGAGAACTGCACCAAACCCAGGAGCTGTGTGGCAGCGAAACTGATTGGGAGCATTTCAAACCAGTGCTGACCTCTCTGCACTAGCTGCCTGTGAGGTAGATTTAAAAATACTGATGTTAACTCCTCGTGGCTTTACACAACAATGCCCCAGACTGGGTTTCTGAACTTTTGTGTCTGCAGGATGAGAACTCTTAACATCTTCAAACCAGGATTTGTTAGCAGTTCACCAAACTACACTAAAATCAAAGGGGGACAGGCCCTTTGTAGCTTATGCTTCAAAATTGTGGACATTAGACTCACACACTCACACCTACGGACACTTTTGAGTCGCCAATCCACCTACTAACGTGTGTTTTTGGACTGTGGGAGGAAACCGGAGCACCCGGAGGAAACCCACGCAGACACAGGGAGAACACACCACACTCCTCACAGACAGTCACCCGGAGGAAACCCACACAGACACAGGGAGAACACACCACACTCCTCACAGTCACCCGGAGGAAACCCACACAGACACAGGGAGAACACACCACACTCCTCACAGACAGTCACCCGGTGGAAACCCACGCAGACACAGGGAGAACACACCACACTCCTCACAGACAGTCACCCGGAGGAAACCCACGCAGACACAGGGAGAACACACCACACTCCTCACAGACAGTCACCCGGAGGAAATCCACACAGACACAGGGAGAACACACCACACTCCTCACAGACAGTCACCCGGAGGAAACCCACGCAGACACAGGGAGAACACACCACACTCCTCACAGACAGTCACCCGGAGGAAACCCACGCAGACACAGGGAGAACACACCACACTCCTCACAGACAGTCACCCGGAGGAAACCCACGCAGACACAGGAAGAACACACCACACTCCTCACAGACAGTCACCCGGAGAAAACCCACGCAGACACAGGGAGAACACACCACACTCCTCACAGACAGTCACCCAGAGGAAACCCACGCAGACACAGGGAGAACTCACCACACTCCTCACAGACAGTCACCCGGAGGAAACCCACGCAGACACAGGGAGAACACACCACACTCCTCACAGACAGTCACCCGGAGAAAACCCACGCAGACACAGGGAGAACACACCACACTCCTCACAGACAGTCACCCAGAGGAAACCCACGCAGACACAGGGAGAACACACCACACTCCTCACAGACAGTCACCCGGAGGAAACCCACACAGACACAGGGAGAACACACCACACTCCTCACAGACAGTCACCCGGTGGAAACCCACGCAGACACAGGGAGAACACACCACACTCCTCACAGACAGTCACCCGGAGGAAACCCACGCAGACACAGGGAGAACACACCACACTCCTCACAGACAGTCACCCGGAGGAAATCCACACAGACACAGGGAGAACACACCACACTCCTCACAGACAGTCACCCGGAGGAAACCCACGCAGACACAGGGAGAACACACCACACTCCTCACAGACAGTCACCCGGAGAAAACCCACGCAGACACAGGGAGAACACACCACACTCCTCACAGACAGTCACCCAGAGGAAACCCACGCAGACACAGGGAGAACACACCACACTCCTCACAGACAGTCACCCGGAGGAAACCCACGCAGACACAGGGAGAACACACCACACTCCTCACAGACAGTCACCCAGAGGAAACCCACGCAGACACAGGGAGAACACACCACACTCCTCACAGACAGTCACCCAGAGGAAACCCACGCAGACACAGGGAGAACACACCACACTCCTCACAGACAGTCACCCGGAGCGGGAATCGAACCCACAACCTCCATGTCCCTGGAGCTTTGTGATTGCGACACCTACCTGCTGCACCACTAAAATGCTAAAATCAAAAACAATTTTTAAAGTTATATTTCTTCTTTTGCTTTTAGTGGTATTTTAACTCTGATATTGATGATTGATATCTGTGTATGTGTGTTTATACCTGTCGTCACTGTCCAATGAAAAACATGTATCTCCAAATATAGTACGTTTACATGAGAGAAAAAAAAAACTTCCTAACTTTCAATGGGAGTCAATGTAAAAAGATGTTATTCCAAGTAATTTAAAGCATTTCTATTGGTTCACAGTGTGAAGGACAGCGGTTGTGTTCAAATAACGTCGTAAACTACAAATTGACAAAAATTGAGATGTTTTCATTGGACAGTGACAATGTAAATGTAGGTATGTGTTGTGCTGTAAAGCAGTTATAGCCCTGTTACACAATCCTGACTGATATAAGAGTTATGGAGGAACTGGAGTCTTGTTTTGTGATTAAAAATCATGTAACTATTTTAGCATTCACCATTTAACAGCCTCCAATATCAGTAAAAAAGACATGGATTTATTACAGGATTTCCTCTAGAAACGCGTTCGCTGCGACACTAAGGGATAACAGAAGATTTTACGAGGTACATTCTCCTTCCTGCTGCTCTGTGGAGATCTGCTGAATGAGCTCCATGAGGTGGGAATATTCCAGCACTCTTTTCTACCACATTCAGTTCCACTGGTAAATTCCCTGATCTTCATGAGCTACATCAGTCGTGGTACAGGGTGCAGTTACACATTAGGAAGCATGTGTGGATTTGAACAGACCGTAATTCATACAGCAACTACGTTTGTGACGTGGGAAAAGCCATTGCTTTAAACTGCAGAAACTGGAAGCCACACATTAAACCGGCAAAAGTGCTTCACAAAACTATAAAGAGAAGGCTGCCACAACTCTATAGAGTAAAAACAATAAGATCTCAGCCACATTTGCAAGCCAAAGTCACACTATTCACCACGTCAAGCTGGAGCACATTCTTTAAAGCGTCCTGTTCTAAAGAACGCCGATGCGTTGGAAACAGGCGTGAACGGACGAAGACAACAGAGAAGTCACGGCTTTCCTTTTCCTCATTTAGCTCATTTGTCTGGACTCTGTGAATGAGGTTAGGGGTAATTAAGCAGATGCTTTTGACTCCCACCACATCCCCCCTGCTTCCCACCACAGTGAATAAACACTCACACCTTATACCGTCCCCAAGCCTCTCAATGCATCTATAAGGGACCCAAGACTTAAGCCTTAGGACAGAGGTCAGTTCCCAGTGGTAGTCTCCTAAACACAGGGGCGTCCTTCACTCCGTCTCCTCCTCCTCCACACACACACACACCATGACAGAGCTCCTGACAGCTGCTCTGCCTGTGCTAAATCACCCGGTCCAAACACAAAAGACAAGCAGCTGAGAGAGGAGGCAGGAACATAGTTTTGTGGAGAAACGACGTTCTCAGAGGCTCAAGATCGGAGCTTGATATTCTCATGTCTCTCAGAGAGCTTTGACAAAACATTAAACTCTCTGCCCTAAGAGCGCCGCTAGATAAACTGTAGCTCATCTATTTGTGTAAGATTTATTAGCTCCACATTTTCCCAGTCCATCATTCGCTGCACCGTCTCTTAACCTCGGGACCGATGGTGTCCAGATATTGTTGGGATGGTAGATCATTCTCAGCATAGCAATGACAGCGTGTGTGTTGGTGTGTATGGGCATGGAGCTGTGAGACAGTGGTGTTGCAGGAGGGTTCACACACATCACTGTCACCGCAGGTCCAGAGGAGTCCACCAGCCAAAGACATGAAGACACTTACCTATGAAGGGTTATAAGATGATGGATACAAATTGTACATCAACAGATGAGATAAACACTAACTGTACATCAGCCACGTGGAGCCAAATCAAGGGTTTATGATAAAGTGGCCAGAGAGAGCAAAGGTACAGTACACTCTCAGAAACACTGTTACTGTGGTGGTACCTTCAGTGGTCCATATTCAGTGTTTATAGTTAGGAATTTTCCCATAATTCTATTATAGTAGATTTAAGTTGTGTCGAATTCATTACACCCCATTTCTTCTCCAGGGGCCTCATTTATAAGTTGTGCGTACGCGCAAAATCAGATCTGCGTGCAACGCCTCATGCAAAAAATTAGCATATATTTAAGCAAGGTTTGACCCATGCGTACACACAAAAAACACTGTGGAGAGAGTGGGCATTGGTTCATTCATTCATTCATTGTCTGTAACCCTTATCCAGTTCAGGGTCGCGGTGGGTCCAGAGCACTACCTGGAATCATCGGGCGCAAGGCGGGAATACACCCTGGAGGGGGCGCTAGTCACAGGGCGACACACACTCATACATACGGACACATTTTGAGTCGCCAATCCACCTACCAACGTATGTTTTTGGACCATGGGAGAAAACCAGAGCACCCGGAGGAAACCCACGCAGACACAGGGAGAACACACCACACTCCTCACAGACAGTCACCCGGAGAAAACCCACGCAGACACAGGGAGAACACACCACACTCCTCACAGACAGTCACCCGGAGGAAACCCACGCAGACACAGCGAGAACACACCACACTCCTCACAGACAGTCACCCGGAGGAAACCCACGCAGACACAGAGAGAACACACCACACTCCTCACAGACAGTCACCCGGAGGAAACCCACGCAGACACGGGGAGAACACACCACACTCCTCACAGACAGTCACCCGGAGGAAACCCACGCAGACACAGGGAGAACACACCACACTCCTCACAGACAGTCACCCGGAGGAAACCCACGCAGACACAGGGAGAACACACCACACTCCTCACAGACAGTCACCTGGAGGAAACCCACGCAGACAAAGGGAGAACACACCACACTCCTCACAGACAGTCACCTGGAGCGGGACTCGAACCCACAACCTCCAGGACCCTGGAGTTGTGTGAATGCGACACCTACCTGCTACCCCCAAGAATAACACAGATTTATTTAAATTTTCTTTCATATGTTTTTCATGATATTTAAATAATTAAAAGTTAAAAGTTTCATTGTTTGCTGCGTCTCATTCTACTTTATTCTACTCTCGCATGTTTTACTTATTTAAATGTATTAAAAGTTTCTTTCATTTTACTTACTATTCTCTATCATTCTGTAATAATAATAATAATAATCATATTTATTTACATCTACGGCACATTTCAAAACAATTAAAGTCCATAATAAATGAGGCTAAACATGTGTAACTACTTTTACAAAATCACAGGTCTCATGTGAAAATGAAGAGGGAAGCCCATATTAAAATATTAACTAGAGGCTGTTCACATGAGGCTGGGCATATGCTATTTTCTGGCTTTTGTGAGCACACACTTTCACTCCAGAATAATCCACGCAGAGGTTCATAAATGAGGCCAGAGTTTTCTATTTTACACAGTTCTGTAATAAAAGCTCACAAATATTCACCTCTCCCTCTTGAGAAAAGAATGTAACGTACGATGAAAAGGTACATTTACGAATAAGTTCCAGTAAATAATCTCTGGAGCTGCACTTGTCCGTACTGTGTTTGTTAATTATATAAAATAAAAAATGAACACTTTTCAATATAGTTACATAGTCCTTGTTCTGCCTGGTTGTTTTTAATCTAAACTTTACTTTCACAAAAATGACACGATCTAACTCACAGCGGACCGGCAGTGACTGACAGCTGAGACACTGGCTCGAGGGAATCAGAGGCCAGGTCCAGAGTGGTGATTAGACTCACTGATCACGTTTCGTTGTTGTTAGGATGAGGGCAGCAGCAAACTGTGTTGATCTCTGGAGCTGCCTGTGAATTAAAGTCTCCAAACACAAACAACAGGAGCTGCTCTGCCCCCTTGTGGATAAACTGTGTTCCTGTTAAAAACATAGACGCCACAAATGAATATGGACCTGAAATTTATTTAAAAGAAAATATTCAAAATGATGTTAGGTTGTTTTTAATCAGTATTCAGCCAACGCCCATCCCTCGTCTATAATATTACAGTGAATTGTAACCCGTCTCCTACTGGTTAGGACTTTCTCCAAGAGCTAAACAATGTCCGTTTGAAAAACAAGGTGTTTAGAGGCAAACGACGCAGAAGGTGGAATCCACAAACTCTGCTCCTCCAGGAAATGTGTGAACGTGTGGTCATCGTACAAACAGAAGCTTCAGCAGTGAAGCAGCAGTAGAGGAAACCCTCTACAGTGACTGAACTCCACCTGGTATCATTACATTAACTTCATCAGTCCAGTGTGACTCCTTCTGGCAGCTCCACCACCACCGGAGCACAGTCCTCCAGATCTGCATCGAAATCCCAGCGGAACTTCTTGGTCAGATGAGCTTTGAACTTCTCTGCTCTTTTGCGGAGAGTCGCATCGACACCAGGCGCACAGGCAAACTGGAAGAAATCCTGAACCGGAGACAAAAACAAAACAAACAAAAATAACATGATAAATTAGGACTGTAAATAATTAGAGTCAGAATCAATGCATCTGTTCTTATGTATGATTAACATATGACTTATTTAAATATTTCCCTACACTCCCTCCTCCCTCAACATCCACAGCAAGGCACCTAACACCCAACAGGTCCCCGGGCACTGAGGCTGGCAGCCCGCAGCTCTGAGTGTGTGGGTGGCTGTTCACTACCATGGATGGGTTAAATGCTGGGATTCAGTTTCCCCTGTGGGATTAATAAATAATATCTAGTTTCCAAAACAGTGCACTATTCACTATATAGGTTCTGCCTCTTGTAGTGGTGTCTATAAACACACTGCACAATTCTCAGAGCACTCAAACATTCCCAAAATGCACCAAAGTAAATAGTGTACAACTGACTTACCCTAGTGGATAACGCATACAAAAATACACAGAGTAACCCATGTCCGTCCCATGAAGGATATTATTATGGCAGTGTGTGTATACGGCTCTTCCCGTGTGTGCTGTTATGCCTGGATCAGACTACACTACATTATTATCTTCCATGGCGTTCCCTATGTCAGATTGCCGCTACATATCCGTGCCGTGTCTTGCTCCGGAAACTGGCAACACCACACGTTTGACACGGACCGTTCTTTGTTCGCGCCATTGCATGAGTTCCGAGTTTCCCACGGAGGTGGGTCAAGCTGTGTGTGCTGCTGACGGTTTTGTGTTCCAAAACGAAGAAGAAAACACGATTGTGGACCCGTTCCTGTGTGTTTCGAGGAGGAGAGAGTAGACCGTCTCCTGCAAAGAGAACTTGAGGTAGTGTGTTAACACGTCAAGAGCATTCCCTGTTTCGTTTTTCCACCTGACAGCGGCAGCAGAGCCTCCCTCTTTCAGAGCGCTGTGATCCTATTGGTCATCGTCAAGGAACATGCTGTAGGATGTCAGACTAGGCGAAAAGATCCCAACATTCTAACATGCTAGATTTTCATGGTGGTGCCATGGGGCGTCCTAGATGCTGATCTTTTATTAAGTCACTTAATAACCGTTACCCTGCCCCAACGCTCATATTCGGTATCATAGTCTGATCCCAGCATTAGACTTAATGGTTATAGAGGGGCATGGTGTTTATAGTGTTTGTGTGTATCTGCCATCAACCAGTAACAGTGAGCAGTATCTGTTCACTACCTTCCTGTAATCATTTCCTTATAATTGTGCACTATATAGTGAGTAATTCAGGGAATAATTCAGGAATTCAGTGAGTGGTCAGGGAATCGTGAGTGGGGGCCCTTTTGGACACAGCTCTGCTCTACTCTGAGGAACTGTGTAATTCAAACTCAGTAGGATGTTCGTTATGTTACATATATTGATCCTAATCATCAGGATCATATACTATTTAGCAGAAAATACATTCTGCACCTCAAGCTACATGTCTATAAACTGCTGTTTTATGATATTCAGGCAGCTACCACTACCAAGACATTCACCTGCAGAGTGGAGGTGAGGAAGTTGTTCTGGGACACTATGTCCACATAGAAGTCCGGAGGGACCTCCCCCAGCTGGTGGTAGAGCACAGAGATAAGCCCCAGATACAGATCCTTCCTGTCCTTGATGGCGTCCTCGCTCTTACACAGTAGAGCCAGCAGACTCTTCCAGTGCTCAAACGCCTCGTACACGTTCCCAATCAGGAAACACACAAAGGCGAACTGCAGCTCACCTACGACACACACACACACACACACACACACACACACACACACACACACACACACACACACACACACACACACACACACACAGTCAGAGGGATACAGTATACTTTGTTTCAAATAATATTACCATGTCTGTGTTCAGTAATTATTCTAGTCACCTAGCATGTCACAGTACTGACATTATTGACTTCTCCTATCTGGATATATCCTCAATCACTTTTTTTTAGACATTAAAGCTTTTTTATAAAAACAGTGGTTTTAATTTTATTTATTAAGCACATTAAATATTTTTTATATTCCAGTTTCAATATACGATTATTCTAAATAGTTAGTCAAAAGCTCATTCCTCTTTAAAGGGGTGTGACTGCTTTACTATGCTATTATCATTATAACCGTGGTATTAAAATGACAATTTTGTTAATTGGGACGGCACGGTGGCACAGCAGGTAGGTGTCGCGGTCACAAAGCTCCAGGGACCTGGAGATTGTGGGTTCGAGTCCTGCTCCTGGTGACTGTCTGTGAGGAGCGTGGTGTGTTCTCTCTGTGTCTGCGTGGGTTTCCTCCGGGTGACTGTCTGTGAGGAGCGTGGTGTGTTCTCTGTGTCTGCGTGGGTTTCCTCCGGGTGACTGTCTGTGAGGAGTGTGGTGTGTTCTCTCTGTGTCTGCGTGGGTTTCCTCCGGGTGACTGTCTGTGAGGAGTGTGGTGTGTTCTCCCTGTGTCTGCGTGGGTTTCCTCCGGGTGACTGTCTGTGAGGAGTGTGGTGTGTTCTCCCTGTGTCTGCGTGGGTTTCCTCCGGGTGACTGTCTGTGAGGAGTGTGGTGTGTTCTCCCTGTGTCTGCGTGGGTTTCCTCCGGGTGACTGTCTGTGAGGAGTGTGGTGTGTTCTCCCTGTGTCTGCGTGGGTTTCCTCCGGGTGACTGTCTGTGAGAAGTGTGGTGTGTTCTCCCTGTGTCTGCGTGGGTTTCCTCCGGGTGACTGTCTGTGAGGAGTGTGGTGTGTTCTCCCTGTGTCTGCGTGGGTTTCCTCCGGGTGACTGTCTGTGAGGAGTGTGGTGTGTTCTCCCTGTGTCTGCGTGGGTTTCCTCCGGGTGACTGTCTGTGAGGAGTGTGGTGTGTTCTCCCTGTGTCTGCGTGGGTTTCCTCCGGGTGACTGTCTGTGAGGAGTGTGGTGTGTTCTCCCTGTGTCTGCGTGGGTTTCCTCCGGGTGACTGTCTGTGAGGAGTGTGGTGTGTTCTCCCTGTGTCTGCGTGGGTTTCCTCCGGGTGACTGTCTGTGAGGAGTGTGGTGTGTTCTCTCTGTGTCTGCGTGGGTTTCCTCCGGGTGACTGTCTGTGAGGAGTGTGGTGTGTTCTCTCTGTGTCTGCGTGGGTTTCCTCCGGGTGCTCTGGTTTCCTCCCACTGTCCAAAAACACACGTTGGTAGGTGAATTGGCGACTCAAATGTGTCAGAGTGTGTGTGTGTCGCCTGTGAAAGACTGGCGCCTCCTCCAGGGTGTGTTCATGCCTTACTCCCAATGATTCTGGGTAGGCCCCAGCCCCTCTGCGACCCTGAACTGGATAAGTGCTTAGAGACAATGAATGAGTATTGTTAATTGAAATAATTTCTGGGACAATATATCATCTACAAAATTGGCCTTTGCGATAGGCCTATAGTCATCGTTCATGAAAGATGCGTTGTCGACTAAACAAAAGCAGGGATGTAGGCTAGATCTCATCCCAGTGTTACTTGAGGGAACTCCACTGTAGAAAACACAGTTCCACAGGCCAATACTGTGGGTCTATAAAACCCTCTAACCCAAACTTGGAATTTGAGCATTATATTCATATGGAGCTGGTTCAGAGCATCTCATTTGGATAAAACCCCTTTACCTACCCAGAACATTGAGAGGCTGGTCCTTATAGTGGCTCTCCAGCAGGCAGTTGAGTGCATAGCTAAAGTCCATGCTGCACTGAGTTATCTGAGCCGGAGTGGCCCCTGGAGGATACATGTGTTTGGGGATCTCAGAGAAACGGAGCTCTGTCCCTTCCCTCTGCTTCATCTTCGGGAGCCTGTCCAGTCCCTCCTTCATGTTCTGGCACTCTGTGTCATTGCGGGGAAGATTCTGCTGGGCTCTGTCCTTGGTGTGTGTGAGCTGGAGCTCGGGAATTACATCACTGAAAGCACACACTCGTCCACTGAGAGGCTGCAGGGCTTGGGCCACCTCCTGGTTGAGTTTGTCCGTCAGAGAAACCCACTTCCTCAGCGTGTCGTAAGGGTAAGGCCCCAGGTACGGGTCCAGTTCACGAAGCCCTGCTCTCACTCGAGCCACTTCCTCAAGATTCTCAGTAGCGGAAAAGTCCAGATCCTCTTCTTGTTTGTCCCAATGAGCCAGGACCAGCTCCCGGGGCTTCAGGGAGAGGAACAGGCCTTTTCTGGGGCCCACCTCTCCACCACAGCTTTTACTGTTTACAGAGCTGTAATGGAGAAAGTGAATCCCGGGTGGGATCATTTTTACTCCGCGGAAACGAGGACCCACCCCCCAGCTCTTATAGTCCAGACCCAGCTCAGTTCCTTCAGGAACACCAAGCAGAACCAAAGTAGCTCCCTCCTCAAATAAACCCAGTGCTACCTCAGGATCCATGTCTACTCCGGCCATTTCTGAAGAAACAGAACAAACATATAGTTAAACAGAAGTTAAATTAAAGCTTTGAGTGAAAATTAAAATAACCGAACAGTTTTATGATTGTTCCCTTCACGATATGCCATAGGGGAGACATCTAAACTGCAGGTAGGGTAGTGTAGCATACACACACTGTCTATAAAAGACTTGTAGCATGTGCAGACAGAGGCTTGGCACTCTCTTGCTGAAATAACCATGGACTTCCCAAGTCAAAACATCACTCTGAAGGCGGTATACGTCACTCTAAAGTCACACTATTGGCCTCCACCTCAATGGTATCTTCATTTACGTGCAAGTTACCCATGCTATGGACATTAACGCCCCCCACCAGACCATGCTTACAAAGATTGAGCCTTTGGTGGATGCCCTGTACATACATTTATACCTTTTTTGTCTTTTAAATAAAGCTTCAAAATAACAAATAATTAACATATCAAAGATTCTTATATGTTTTGGATATTTTTGATAACTTCTGTATATTTGAATCATGTTTTATTTGAAAGAAATTAAGCTTAATTCTATCTTCACAAAGAATAACATCAGTAAATAAAGCTGTGCATCACCAGCAACAACTCCTTTCAAAAACAAACAGAAACATACCGTAGTAAACGCAGTGAGACGCCCACAAGGTTTTAACTTTCAACAGAAACGTACATTAGTGACTACAAAGCCTACGCCTGTCTGAAAATTAAGTTTTAAACGCGTAAATTAAGAGTAAATGTGATAAAACGCATGATCTAAGCACCAAGCTGTGCAATACTCTTAACTCTTAATTAATACGCCAAACTATTTACAGTCAAAGAGACGACGAAATTAGAAATGTGTTAATTAGAATAAAAACAAACGTTTAAAGCGATCAAAAATACATAAAAACACAGAGAACCTGCTGAAAAGAGAGTGACACCGTTCCCACAACGTGAAGCTCATAGCCCCTCCTCCTCCATCAACACAGCCTCCGGTTCAAAAGAGGGCTACGATTCAAAATAAGAGTCTTACGTCTTCCTACTCCCTAAGAAGTGCACTTCGTCGGTTTTACTATAATCCCAGATCCCAAAAATACTGCGACCCTCTACTGTCACTTATTTCTGCTCTGTAGACCGACCACTGTGGTCTTTATTTTTTTAATTAATTAATTTATTAATTTTACTACCTAATTTGTTGGCAAATGCATTTTAAAGATATTCTCATGTACGTCACGTATATATCTCACTGTGGTTACTTTATTTTTTTTTTATTAGTGCTTTTGTAATCCTCACACTTTTTTATTTATCTGATGTAAGTCTGGTCTTGTGTATTATGTCTATATCGTGATGCCTCAATTACCTTCAGGATCAATAAAATGTTACCTTATCTCTTTTCTTATCACCCACTTGCCAAATAGAATGTATGCACTTGAGCTACCCACTCCACAGAGGCGCATTAAATGAGGGCCACAAATCACCGGCTGGGGCCCACGTCTGGCTCACATTAGTTCTGCCACCCTTATCTGTAACCGCTTATCCATTTCAGGGTCACAGTGGGTACAGAGCCTAGTTGGAATCATTGGGCGCAAGGCGGGAATACACCCTGGAGGGGGCGCCAGTCCATCACAGGGCAACACACACAATCACACATTCACTTTTGAGTCGCCAATCAACCTACCAATGTGTGTTTTTGGACCATGGGAGGAAACAGGAGCACCCGGAGGAAACCCACGCAAACTCAGGGAGAACACACCACACTCCTCACAGACAGTCACCTGGAGGAAACCCACGCGGACATAGAGAGAACACACCACACTCCTCACAGACAGTCACCCGGAGGAAACCCACGCGGACACAGGGAGAACACACCACACTCCTCACAGACAGTCACCCGGAGGAAACCCACGCGGACACAGGGAGAACACATCACACTCCTCACAGACAGTCACCCGGAGGAAACCCACGCGAACACAGGGAGAACACACCACACTCCTCACAGACAGTCACCCGGAGGAAACCCACGCGGACACAGGGAGAACACATCACACTCCTCACAGACAGTCACCCGGAGGAAACCCACGCAGACACAGAGAGAACACACCACACTCCTCACAGACAGTCACCCGGAGGAAACCCACGCGGACACAGGGAGAACACATCACACTCCTCACAGACAGTCACCCGGAGGAAACCCACGCGGACATAGAGAGAACACACCACACTCCTCACAGACAGTCACCCGGAGGAAACCCACGCGGACACAGGGAGAACACATCACACTCCTCACAGACAGTCACCCGGAGGAAACCCACGCAGACACAGGGAGAACACATCACACTCCTCCCAGACAGTCACCCGGAGCGGGAATCGAACCCATAACCTCCAGGTCCCTTGAGCTGTGTGACTGCGACACCTACCTGCTGTGCCACCATGCAGCCCATTAAATATATAATCTTTTTAAAACAAGTATTTAATATTTACCTAATACAATATTTTAAGTTTGTGGCACGGTGGTGCAGCAGGTAGGTGTCGCAGTCACACAGCTCCAGGGACCTGGAGGTTGTGGGTTCGATTCCAGCTTTGGGTTACTGTCTGTGTCCGCGTGGGTTTCCTCCCACAGTCCAAAAACACATGTTGGTAGGTGGATTGGTGACTCAAAATTGTCCGTAGGTGTGAATGTGTGTGTGTGTCTGTGTTGCCCTGTGAAGGACTGGCGCCCCCTCCAGGGTGTATTCCTGCCTTGCGCCCAATGATTCCAGGTAGTGCTCTGGACCCACCGTGACCCTGAAATGGATAAGGGTTACAGACAATGAATGAATGAATGAATAAATGAATGAATATTTTAAGTTACATATGCATTCAAGGATTTAACACTACAGTATGACAAGTTAATATCAAAGAGACTCTGCAGCCTCTCGGTCCTGAGGAGCCTGCAGATGGCCTAGATGTGCCACTGGAGAGGAATTGGGCAGCGAGAGGACAGCATCACCTCAAGCTCCTGCCAGGATATTTATGGGATTTTGACCTGGACTATAGGCTGTGCGTGTGTGTGTGTGTGTGTGTGTGTGTGTGTGTGTGTGTGTGCATGTGCTGCTTAATAAAATACATTAGTAGTTAAAAAGAGTCATATTCCTCACTTTGTTAATAAAAAAATATATCATCATTAATTTATTTTTTTTAAATACAATATTTTACACTACACTAGTTATTACTGGAAAAACCACACTCCAAAATTATTCCAAAAAAGTTTTATTCCCCAGATATTATTCTTCCACTGAAGAAGTTTTTATTAATAAAAAGGTGCTTTGCTTTAAAAAAAAATCTATGTATTTGAAAATTTAATTATTATATAAAATAAAATAAAAAAATCGAGTTGTGTCCTCTTATTCAACATTTAATACAGAGGAACTGGGAATATTTTAAGCGTGGATCAACTTAATTAGACGTGGGAACGAGATAATAATGCGTGGGATGGACATAATTGAGATTAAAATGATTTATCTCGTTCCCACTTGTACACATTGCTAAGCCTTAAATAATTTCGACGTGTTGTCATCAGCAAAGCTGTATATTGTAACAATTATTAAAACAAAACAAAACAATGCTTCACTGAAAAAAACGCATTTGTTTGTGTCCTAAAAGAAGACTTTTATTGTGTAGCGTGTAGCTGCAGTTGACGGGTGTAGCGTTAGCGTTGGGAGCAGCAGCTGAAGGAGCAGAGAGAGAGGGGGAAAGAGAGAGAGAGTCCAGACTTACACTCACAGCTTTTTCTTTATTTCTCTTTATCTTTGGGGCTCAGGACGCTTCAGTCGGGGTTTAACCAGCTCCTGGCGCCAGAATGGGCTTCAGAAAGAAGAACAAAAGTCCGCCGGTGTTGAGCCACGAGTTTGTGATCCAGAATCACGCTGATATGGTTTCGTGTCTGGCCATGGTCATCCTCCTCGGGCTCATGTTTGAGGTACGGACAGATTAAATCCTTTAAATGTGCTCTGATATGAGACCAGTGCGAATATACCCCCGCTGAGTGAGTCCTCGGGGCTTTTAAAGGCCCCATGTCTTTTAAAAACCCACAGATTCCTCGCTAATTTATAAATAAACCAGTGTGAGCTGAAGTTTACAGTTCAGTGTGGTACCAAATGCAACCTATTCTGTTTTTATCGCCCAATGTTAAGGATATCTTATGTTACATGAATGGATATATAGTGTGTGCAGTGGTATTTAAACATTATTAAAGCTCATAAATAGTTTCTGGGCTTCAAAAACGGCTCATTTCGAATGAGTTACTTTTGTGACGTCACACCACCCAGCATTCACACACCCCCGCTTATACATGGGGAAGATATAAGGCTAAAACTCTGTCAACGTTCAGTAAACAGCCAATTTAAAATAGGTGAAGACTTAGACATATGTCACCGTTACCTGAGCACCTAGGACGTTTAAAGGACCCGTGTCATACTTTCCTCGCTGTTTCACACATTAAACAGTGTTTAAATGAGTTTTCGTTTCAGTGTGGTACCATTTACGGCCCGTGTGGGGAAAGTGAGCCTGAAAAGCAGACACTTGTTAATAGCCAGTGTTTTGTTTTTGTTTTGTTTTCCTTCTATTGTGATGTCACAGTGTGTAAAGCATTTGCATATAAAAGTGTAGTCTAATTGAACCTTTTAACCATGACAACCATGTGTAAAAACACGTTTACGACATGCAACGCACACACCAGCAGCACTGCTGTGTCTGATCCACTCACACCACCACTACATCAGTGTCACTGCAGCGCTGAGAATGGTCCGCCACTCAAATCATACCCCCGTGGTGTTGAAAAACAAGGTGAGAGCAGGGTGGCAAAGTATTCAGAGCAACAGATGGACTACAGTCTTATAATTGTAGAAATACAAAGTGCTCCTGCCTGGTCAGTGGGGCTGAGGGAATGGAGTGTGACTGTAGAAACAAGCAGGTGGCCCTACTGCTATACGCAGTGTATATCTGGTTATTCTGTTGACAGATTTAAGCAAGTTAAATAATTTCTAATAACACGTGGTGCCTGTTTTTAAATGTTTAAACACCTACAAGACATGGATATGTCCTCCTCCCAGCATTGTGAGAAAATGGGGCATATACACGGCAGACATCTTGGAAAAGTTATAATGCTTCAAGCTTTACTTTAGAAAAGATCAAAAGATAAGTGACCTCACAACACCCCGCGTATTTACACACATCCACACATTTGCATTGGAAATATAAGGACTTAATCAAATGATATCTTTCAAACCCACACTTCACACCTAAACGTGTCTTTAACCTTTTAAAACGGACAAAAGTTAATGTGTGGATCTGGAGCCCACCAACCCACACACTGTGAAACAAGACAACCCAGTTGTTTTTTGTAGGCTGCCCAAGTCAGAAAGCATGGGACACAATGAGTCATTGTCAAGTGCAGACGCTTCAGAGTTGTCCCGCCCCCTCGTCCGAGTCTCTCCAATCACAGTGCGGGACCTGAGCTCATGTGGGAGTGCAAAGGTGAGGTTGTCAAAGAAGACAATAGAGAGCTGTTGTTTACTCTGCAAAAGAGTGTCACAGACATTTCATTAAGACCTGCAGCGCCATGTTCCCCTCCGGACTGTCTCTCTCTCTCACTCTTTTAATGATTACTGTTCATTTTAATTTCAGGTCACAGCAAAGTTTGCCATAATGTTCATCACAGTCCAGTACAACGTCACTCAGACATCAGGTAAACGTTCGCCTCAATCTAATACAATGCCTCAATGGTGCAGAGTCTTTTCAGCAGCTCTTACATACGGATCTTTCTTTAATACAGAAGACAAGCCAGACCCTGTGAACTTTTACCAATATGGCCCCAAGGACATTGCAACCGTTTTCTTCTATCTCCTCATTGCTATAATCCTCCATGCGCTGATCCAGGAGTACATCCTTGACGTAAGTGACGGCTTTTTTTTGGTGTTTGTCTGTTTGAAAACACTTGAAAATATGTCCTCATGACAGATGATATTTTATTATGTTATTTGCTCATAAACAGGAAAAATACAATAATTATGAGGATGGTGTTGGCTTTAAACAACTTTGTATGAAATATTATGGAAAACGCAGTTTAAAACTCACATTAGCGTGTGTTTAGGGCGTCTACCAAACCACACACAGTGAAACCAGACGTCCCGGGATTACTTTGTGGGCTGCATGAGTTGTGTTGACACTGCACCTTCAAACACCCAGCTTGATATTATTGTGTGATTAAAAGACATAATTATAAATAAAACTTAGTCTCATGCTGTTTCACCTGCTTTTACTATTTGTCTTAACCAGAATCACGTTAAGTCTATAACAAAAAAAGCCAACATCTCCTGTTTTCATGTGACGCCTGTGACATTCACCTCACCTGCTACACACTCGCTGCTTTCCACAGTGGAGTATCATGAAGGGCCTGTGTTGGCAGAGCTGTAAAAAGATGTTTCTGCATTTTAATAGGCTCCAAGATTGACTGCAAAATCCTGAAATACCTTCACTGGCTGACTGTTGTATATGGGATGGATCTTAGGGCTATTCCACTTGGTTTTTAATTCCTTAAATGATGTGTTTGAAGCTGAATGTCTGTCTCTAAGACTCATGATTGATTGGCAGATAGAAGCCCTTTGCAAACACACACTATAAAGGTGACGTGAAGAGGCCTTTTACTGTTATTCTTCTAAAACGTTTCGGCTCTTACAGGGCAGTCAGACTCTGCTCACACTTTTAAGAAACAGTTTTAAATGTATCTCTTTCATGTAGCTTTTTTTTCTTTTTCTTTCTATTAATCTGTTGTTTTTTTAATGAATTATCTATTTTGTTGATATCTGTAAGATGCTCAGGGCATAAAGCACTTTTTTTCGAGTAAACAGAAACTTGCATGTTAGTTGGTAGTACACAGCTGCTTTATGCTAATGAAAGCTTATACACATATTTTAATTTACCTTGATCCCACACATTTTTGGTGTTAGTAACCTTGTTCTTTCCTTCTGCAGAAAATTAATCGGCGTCTACATTTGTCTAAAACGAAACACAGCAAGTTTAATGAGTCTGGACAGCTGGCAGCGTTCTACTTGTTCTCTTTCGTTTGGGGCTGCAGCATCCTCACTGCGGTAGGAAAACCTGAGTGTGTTTAAATACGCACCAATGATACATTCATTCATTCATTCATTCATTCATTATCTGTAGCCCTTATCCAGTTCAGGGTCGCGGTGGGTCCAGAGCCTACCTGGAATCATTGGTTGCAAGGCGGGAACACACCCTGGAGGGGGCGCCAGTCCTTCATAGGGCAACACACACACACACACACACACACATTCACTCACACTCTCACTCCTCAAAGACAGTCACCTGGAGGAAACCTTCACAGACACAGAGAGAACACACCACACTCCTCACAGAAAGCCACCTGTAGCAAACCCACACAGACACAGGGAGTACACACCACACTCCTCACAGACAGTCACCCGGAGGAAACCCACGCCGACACAGAGAGAACACACCACACTCCTCACAGACAGTCACCCGGAGGAAACCCACGCGGACACAGAGAGAACACACCACACTCCTCACAGACAGTCACCCGGAGGAAACCCACGCAGACACAGGGAGAACACACCACACTCCTCACAGACAGTCACCCTGAGGAAACCCACGCAGACACAGGGAGAACACACCACACTCCTCACAGACAGTCACCCGGAGGAAACCCACGCAGACACAGGGAGAACACACCACACTCCTCACAGACAGTCACCCGGAGGAAACCCACGCAGACACAGGGAGAACACACCACACTCCTCACAGACAGTCACCCGGAAGAAACCCACGCAGACACAGGGAGAACACACCACACTCCTCACAGACAGTCACCCGGAGGAAACCCACGCCGACACAGAGAGAACACACCACACTCCTCACAGACAGTCACCCGGAGGAAACCCACGCGGACACAGAGAGAACACACCACACTCCTCACAGACAGTCACCCGGAGGAAACCGACGCGGACACAGAGAGAACACACCACACTCCTCACAGACAGTCACCCGGAGGAAACCCACGCAGACACAGAGAGAACACACCACACTCCTCACAGACAGTCACCCGGAGGAAACCCACGCAGAAACAGGGAGAACACACCACACTCCTCACAGACAGTCACCCGGAGGAAACCCACGCAGACACAGGGAGAACACACCACACTCCTCACAGACAGTCACCCGGAGGAAACCCACGCAGACACAGGGAGAACACACCACACTCCTCACAGACAGTTACCCGGAGGAAACCCACGCAGACACAGGGAGAACACACCACACTCCTCACAGACAGTCACCCGGAGGAAAACCACGCAGACACAGGGAGAACACACCACACTCCTCACAGACAGTCACCCGGAGGAAACCCACGCAGAAACAGGGAGAACACACCACACTCCTCACAGACAGTCACCCGGAGGAAACCCACGCAGACACAGGGAGAACACACCACACTCCTCACAGACAGTCACCCGGAGGAAACCCACGCAGACACAGGGAGAACACACCACACTCCTCACAGACAGTTACCCGGAGGAAACCCACGCAGACACAGGGAGAACACACCACACTCCTCACAGACAGTCACCCGGAGGAAAACCACGCAGACACAGGGAGAACACACCACACTCCTCACAGACAGTCACCCGGAGGAAACCCACGCAGACACAGGGAGAACACACCACACTCCTCACAGACAGTCACCCGGAGGAAACCCACGCAGACACAGGGAGAACACACCACACTCCTCACAGACAGTCACCCGGAGGAAACCCACGCAGACACAGGGAGAACACACCACACTCCTCACAGACAGTCACCTGGAGGAAACCCACACAGACACAGGGAGAACACACCACACTCCTCACAGACAGTCACCCGGAGGAAACCCACGCAGACACAGGGAGAACACACCACACTCCTCACAGACAGTCACCGGGAGGGGGTTGGCGGGGGCTTTCTCTCATCACCCAGGGGTCCGTCAGCAGCTGAAAGTCCACGACGCTACATTTCTCACCTGACACTAATATGGAGTCTTTATTATAAAAAGAAAATAAACCAGCGTTACTGAGTGTGAAAATTAAAGTTTTATGTCAGTTGTGTAAAGGTTTATTTTTGTTTTGTATTAAATTTTTTTGTATTAAAACTACACCAAGAATTTGAAGTGTGTTGTGATGAGTTTGTCGACAAGTTGGTAAACGATGGTAAGAACAGTACTGAGTGACTCATGTAGACTCATTCTCAGGTTACTTGTAAGTGCTTGTAGACTTGTATAAACGTATTGACTGGATTCAGATTTTTATTTTAACAGTTGTAGACACATTTAATGTTTACCTTTTGAAGTGATTGGCACATGCCTTCGGTCCGTGTTTGTGGATTGACCCAATGTTTTTTCTCTCCTTCCGTCTTTTAAAGGAGGAATTTGTGACAAACCCCACTTTCCTATGGGAGGGCTACCCTCACACACACATGGCGTAAGTCTCTGGGTCTTTCTATTTAATCACGTACGAATATGTTTATTTATTTGTGTAAGTTGAAGTCGATCTGATGGCAAACAGGAAAAGCTCTTTCTCCAATTGCAGACCCCCCCCTGCCCCAACTAACTACACATAACGCCTATGAAGCATAGAAGTAGCAGCAACGGGGCACTAACTAAGAAACGTGGATGAGCTGGTGTATGTCAGCTTTAGACCACGTAGAGTAAGGTTCCCTTTGATCTCCACCAGGATTAAGTCTATAATAAGGCTGTTGGGTTAAAGTTCCTGCCGATTTAAGTACAGAAGGTTTACTGTTTCTTATTCTCCTTGAATTAAAAAAGCAGAAATGCGTTAATTTGCAGATTCAAAGGTAATTAATTCGACCCGGAGCTGAGTCCAGGTGATGTGCGCTGCATTCTCTGAAATTCAGAAAATCACTTTCTTGGTTAGTCACAGGATTTCTGCAAGTCACTTCCCCCTTCTACATCCTGTTAAAGTGTGAGGCTAGCTCCAGACCCGCTGAGAAAACACCGAAAGCGAAGCATGAAAGTGTGCTATTGTAAACTTTCGTGTGATGGGTTTTATTCATTCTTCATTTGGGAGAAACACTCGATTCAGTCTTTAAGCAAATGTTTAATCAGTTTTAATAGGCATTGTACTGTGTTTATGGATCTAAACCTAGGTCTAAGTGTAAACAGATCTGTTACAGTTTAAATTATTATTAAGATTATTCACAGAGACCTTCAGTATATAATAAGGTTTGTGTCCCAAAAAATCAAGCAAACATCAGATGAATCAAAAACGTAATCTCAAAAATTAACTTTGAACTTTGCCTATGAAGCCAGCCCTCTCGCTCATGCTGCCTGAGTTTTTGAGTGCTTCCTGCACTAAACAACGTCTAGGGCCCTGTGCTGTCACTCAGGAACTCGTTTGTGTCAGAACTACAACCAAATAACATCAGGGAGCGCAACCCGAGAGTCAGGCAGCACAAAGAAGAGAGCTGGCAGCGTAACCACCGTCATCAGTGGGTTCAGTCAGAACTCTGACCAGTGAGAACATGATTAGACATTGGTTTGTAAGTTATTAGTATTATATTTGACATTACTTTTTTCCCCCATATTTAAAATCACTGATTGCTTTTGCACTAAATTGTAGCCTACCAAGTGATTTTGCAGTTTAGTTTAACCTCCCCGTGTTACGCTTCGATTATGAAGTGTAAAGTTAATCTCAGTGGCACATTTACACAGTCTATAACCTCATCTGCTGCAGCACTAAACACACACCACTTTCCCTCACATCCTCTTCTAATGAATGGATATTAATGGTGGTGCTATATTTATTTATTTATTTAATATTTTGTATATATATAAATCTATTTACTATGCTAGTATGTGGTTTGGGACGATGCCATCACATTTGGAAGTGATTCAGTCTGCCAGACAAATCGGAAGCGAAGATTAAATGGCACTCGTTGTCTATGGCTGCGTAATGGCTGGCAGTTTAACGGTTTGTTTGAATAAATAAAAAAAAAAGAGCTGACTTCAAAACATTTTAAGCAAGACCTTATCCTTTGAGAACAGATGTAAACACATGCTCATTGCCACGTCAAGAAGCATTGCTTTTTATTTATTTATTTATTCATTCATTGTCTGTAGCCCTTATCCAGTTCAGGGTCGCGGTGGGTTGGGAGCACACAGGTAGAAGAGAGAACACACCACACTCCTCACAGACAGTCACACGGAGGAAACCCACGCAGACACAGAGAGAACACACCACACTCCTCACAGACAGTCACCCGGAGGAAACCCACGCAGACACAGAGAGAACACACCACACTCCTCACAGACAGTCACCCGGAGGAAACCCACGGGAAACCCACTTGTTAACATTACTATGACATTCAGTAATATCATGTATCATCCTGAGGCTATGGCTCTGTTTGGTCAAAGTAAGCTTCCACTGAATGTGTACCATGTTCATGTAGTGAACGCAGTGGCAGTGTGTGTGTATCCTACATCCAGGGTGACTAAAATGTTTTGTAACCCGTTCACTCCCATGTAAATGTGGCCTCACAGGATTCCCCTTCCCCGCAGCATGTGTCTAAAATTGGATCACTGTCTACAAACCATGTTCATTTTGTATGAACCTTTCCTTACTTTTGAGACACTACATTATTCATGGGGTCAGGAACTGAGACAATTCCAGAAGTTCTGGAATCAGGCAGAGCCCTATATTTTCCAATGATTCATTTATCCATTTTCCGAAGGTCAGTTGGACACTTTATAATGCAAAGCAGCTCAAGAAATGATTTTGTGATTCACTTGTGAGGGGGTGTGTCATGTCTTGTAACACACACTCTCACATTTAAAAAAGTGGAGGAGCAATTCTGTGCTTCCAAACAGTGACACCTTGGGTCCTTGTCATAGTTTTTCCTGTCTGAAAAACACATTTAAACGATAGCTAAAGTGGTAGTATGGTAGTTATGAATGTACTTGATAGTGACAGCCCTGAATTAATTCACTCTTTTCTGTACGTTTATAGATTTCAGGTTAAATTCTTCTACATCTGTCAGATTGCCTACTGGTTCCACGCCCTTCCAGAGCTTTACTTTCAGAAAGTACGAAAGGTGAGCACTGCAGCTGAACTTCTCTCATAACATTACAGACGATAATCCACATGTTGCTCTACATCCGTTACCCACTTTCACCCTGTTCTTCATTGGTCAGGACCTCCACATGACCACCACAAACCAAGTATGATTCTGTTGTGGTTGTGTGTCGTGCCGGTATATGGATCAGACACAGCAGTGCTAAACCTCTCAATGTCACTGTTGAGCTGAGAATAGTCCTGTGTTCTCTGATGAAGAGTAACCAACACAAACTGTGGAGCAACAGATGACCAACGAGGGAGGAGTGTCTCACAGAGTGGACAGAGAGTGGACACAGGGTTTAAAAACTCCAGCAGCACTGCTGTGTCTGATCCACTCTACACCAGCACAACACACACTAACACACCACCACCACGTCAGTGTCACTGCAGCCCTGAGAATGACCCAGCACCTAAATCACGGTGGTCCTGTGGGGGTCCTGAGCGCTGAAGAACAGGGTAATAATGGGCTACAAATCAAATCATCTTCATTTACTCTCTGGACATATTTATTGGGATTAAGAGCTGACTAATTCCACTGCATCGTCCTTTGTTTTTAGGAAGATATTCCTCGTCAACTTTACTACATTTGCCTTTACGTTTTCCACATCACTGGTGCCTACGTCCTCAAGTGAGTGTTTTCTGAAATGTATTCTAGTTTCTCAGTCCCTGTTTACACTGAAGCGTCTGCGACAGACTCAGAGTTTAAATCATTTAGCTTCAAGCTGCATCACGCATTATCAGATTATATTTTTATGTGTAATTTCATGCTGAGGAACAAGGAAAGCCTCCAGACTTACCACAGTTTTAACTCCTGTGAGAGAAGGTTTATCTGTGTTTATGTGCAGCTCATTAACCACTGCAGTGGAGCACGTCATATTTGTGAGCGTTATCTCGTTTCAATCTCTTCTGATATGGAGAAGGAACTGAGTTTTTCTCCCTTGAATGACGTACCAAGACGTACCTCCAAAAAGCACCTAAATTATGAAACTAATTCTTTGCAATGGCTGAGTGTAGTCTTGTTTTATCATGAATCATGTAAAACTCTCTCTCTCTTCTCCCCCCCCCCCCCCCCCTTTCAGTCTCCACCGTTTAGGCTTGGTTCTTCTGGTGCCTCATTACCTGGTGGAGCTTCTCTTCCATGCCTCACGATTATTTTACTTCAGCAACGAAAACAAGCAGAAAGGGTAACGCCACTTTAGCCTTCATCCGTTTACTCCACACCTAACCCTTGTAGTTCGTCACTGTGGCCACAAATAACGAACAGTGTGATTAAACATGTGATCGTGCAAACATTAGTGATGTTATCATGCTGAATATGTCGGTTCTGTGTGTTTAGATTCAGCGGTTCAATCCGGTTTACTTTAATAAACATTCTAATCTTTAATGTTTTACCTGATGTCGCAGGTCACTAATATTCAACTGTGGCCAAAATGATCAGGATTATGTGTTGATCAGGGCCCTATTAATTACATACACCACACTCTACTGGCTAGAATTGCTGCTAAATGTCTGTTTGTGCACTCATGCTCTCTAATGTACAGTAACTCTCTCTCTTCTTGGTGTCTGTCTGCCCCATTTTCTCTCTCTCTCTCAGGTTTACTCTTTGGGCTCTACTCTTCGTGATCGCTCGTCTCCTGACCCTCACTCTCTCTGTGTTGACGTTTGGCTTTGGATTGTCTCGGACGGATAATCAGGGCTTCTCTCTGGCGGAGGGAAACTTCAACGTGCTCACTGTCAGGTAGTGTCTATGAAGTAAAGTCTGCTGCCACCTGGTGGTCATACATATTTTTTCTTCTTCTTTTCCTCCTTCTCCTCCTCCTCCTTCTTCTTCTTTTTCCTCCTCCTCCCCCTTCTTCTTCTTCTTTTTCCTCCTCCTCCTCCTTCTTCTTCTTCTTTTTCCTCCTCCTCCTTCTTCTTCTTCTTTTTCCTCCTCCTCCTCCTTCTTCTTCTTTTTCCTCCTCCTCCTCCTTCTTCTTCTTTTTCCTCCTCCTCCTCCTTCTTCTTCTTTTTCCTCCTCCTCCTCCTTCTTCTTCTTTTTCCTCCTCCTCCTCCTTCTTCTTCTTTTTTTTCCTCCTCCTCCTCCTCCTTCTTCTTCTTCTTTTTCCTCCTCCTCCTCCTTCTTCTTCTTTTTCCTCCTCCTCCTCCTTCTTCTTCTTTTTCCTCCTCCTCCTCCTTCTTCTTCTTTTTTTTCCTCCTCCTCCTCCTCCTTCTTCTTCTTTTTTTCCTCCTCCTCCTTCTTCTTCTTTTTTTTCCTCCTCCTCCTTCTTCTTCTTCTTTTTCCTCCTCCTCCTCCTCCTTCTTCTTCTTCTTTTTCCTCCTCCTCCTCCTCCTTCTTCTTCTTCTTTTTCCTCCTCCTCCTCCTTCTTCTTCTTTTTCCTCCTCCTCCTCCTCCTTCTTCTTCTTTTTCCTCCTCCTCCTCCTCATTCTTCTTCTTTTTCCTCCTCCTCCTCCTCATTCTTCTTCTTTTTCCTCCTCCTCCTCCTCATTCTTCTTCTTTTTCCTCCTCCTCCTCCTCCTTCTTCTTTTTTTCCTCCTCCTCCTCCTCCTTCTTCTTTTTTTCCCTCCTCCTCCTCCTCCTTCTTTTTTTTCCTCCTCCTCCTCCTCCTTCTTTTTTTTCCTCCTCCTCCTCCTCCTTCTTTTTTTTCCTCCTCCTCCTCCTCCTTCTTCTTTTTCCTCCTCCTCCTCCTCCTCCTTCTTTTTCCTCCTCCTCCTCCTTCTTTTTCCTCCTCCTCCTCCTTCTTCTTCTTCTTTTTCCTCCTCCTCCTCCTTCTTCTTCTTCTTCTTTTTCCTCCTCCTCCTCCTTCTTCTTCTTCTTCTTTTTCCTCCTCCTCCTCCTTCTTCTTCTTTTTTTTCCTCCTCCTCCTCCTCCTCCTCCTTCTTCTTTTTCCTCCTCCTCCTCCTCCTTCTTCTTCTTTTTCCTCCTCCTCCTCCTCCTTCTTCTTCTTTTTCCTCCTCCTCCTCCTCCTTCTTCTTCTTTTTCCTCCTCCTCCTCCTCCTTCTTCTTCTTTTTCCTCCTCCTCCTCCTCCTTCTTCTTCTTTTTCCTCCTCCTCCTCCTCCTTCTTCTTCTTTTTCCTCCTCCTCCTCCTCCTTCTTCTTCTTTTTCCTCCTCCTCCTCCTCCTTCTTCTTCTTTTTCCTCCTCCTCCTCCTCCTTCTTCTTCTTTTTCCTCCTCCTCCTCCTCCTTCTTCTTCTTTTTCCTCCTCCTCCTCCTCATTCTTCTTCTTTTTCCTCCTCCTCCTCCTCATTCTTCTTCTTTTTCCTCCTCCTCCTCCTCCTTCTTCTTCTTTTTCCTCCTCCTCCTCCTCCTTCTTCTTTTTTTTCCTCCTCCTCCTCCTCCTTCTTCTTTTTTTTCCTCCTCCTCCTCCTCCTTCTTCTTTTTTTTCCTCCTCCTCCTCCTCCTTCTTCTTTTTTTTCCTCCTCCTCCTCCTCCTTCTTTTTTTTCCTCCTCCTCCTCCTCCTTCTTTTTTTTCCTCCTCCTCCTCCTCCTTCTTTTTTTTCCTCCTCCTCCTCCTCCTCCTTCTTTTTCCTCCTCCTCCTCCTTCTTCTTCTTCTTTTTCCTCCTCCTCCTTCTTTTTCCTCCTCCTCCTCCTTCTTCTTCTTCTTTTTCCTCCTCCTCCTCCTTCTTCTTCTTCTTTTTCCTCCTCCTCCTCCTCCTTCTTCTTCTTTTTTTTCCTCCTCCTCCTCCTCCTTCTTCTTCTTCTTTTTCCTCCTCCTCCTCCTCCTTCTTCTTCTTCTTTTTCCTCCTCCTCCTCCTCCTTCTTCTTCTTCTTTTTCCTCCTCCTCCTCCTTCTTCTTCTTCTTTTTCCTCCTCCTCCTCCTCCTCCTCCTTCTCGATCAAAAGTGTACAGTATAACTTTGGTTCAGAGCCTAGTGTGGAGTTACCTGTGTCAAAACATCCTTACTCTACACTACATTTTCCAAAGTTGCAGTATTTTAACTTTTTCTTCTTAGTTTAAGAAATAATTCTTGAATGCTTGACTCTGTACAGTTAGATGGTGATAAGTGTCAGTTTCACTTTATTTAACTTTGAGAAGACTAGTGTATTTAGGGAAAGTGGCTAAACCTCTTCCAGGCTGCTCCTCTACTTACAATCCACTTTCATATTAGTATAACTGATCTGTAATGTTCTGAGGTAATTCAGTATAATGATGATTCTGAATGATTGTATGCTTCCTGAAGCAGATAAACAGTGGTTAGTGCTGCGTCTTCTGCCTGGTTTTGAAATGAAGCGGATCTTTTCACCTTGAGTCTCACAGGATATAAGAGTGAAGTTCCCAGCTTTAAACCACTCTTCTCTTCTTATGTTTGTCTGATTTCGGTGACTGTGTGGTGCTCAGGATGACGTGTCTGTCAGCCATTTGCCTGACCCAGGCCTGGATGATGTGGAAATTCATCAACTTCCAGCTGAAGAAGTGGAGGGAGCAGAGCCAGGTCCAGGCCAGCAAGAAGAAGACTGTCAGCCCCAAGAGCAAACCCACCAAGAAGGAGTCTTCTAGAGGTGAGAGGCAGCCAGATGTGAAATAGATGTATTATGCAGTTTCTGACTAATAGACTAATGTGGAAACCTCTCATGAGCCAGGCTTGCAACTCACTCGTATTTAACAGGCTGAAGATTGTCCACAAGGGGGTGCTATTAGTACTCAGAATAGCTGTTGGTGCTTTGCATCAGTGCCTCTGTGTCATTGTTTGTAAGCACAGTAGTTATGATTTTATTGTATCAGAACACTGTGTGTGAGTTTGAGAAGTGGTGTGTTAAAGGCTAAGCCCCAGCTCTATGAAAGTTTCAAACAAATAAACACAGTGGAATTTGAGTTCCTCACTTGTGTTTATTGATAGTCAGAAAACGTTATTTCTTACAAATTCAAGGAATAAGGTTTAAAAGACTGTTAGTTGGTGTTAGTTAACGTTAGCTTGACTCGCTAAACTCGGTGGCTCAGATTATACTCGGCTACGTAGCTGCATTACGGAGGTTTATAGTGTCGGATGAATTCGAGTTCGACTTCGATCACATTTACAAGAATAACGGTACCTCTACATTTGAGTTTAGCTTATTGCTAGGCTATTGTCATGAATAATGTTGGTTATTTAGCTAGATACTGTCATAACAGTCAGTCATAACGGTGTTTTACCGCGGCGTTGTTCAGCTGTTGTCCACCAGTGACGTCACGGTCGCGTTCGAGAATAGAGAGCTCGGGTTTTTCCCTCAATTTAATAAAATTGTCAGTTTTAAAGCTAATTTAGCAGCTATTTTCATTTTAATTCATACTTATGTCTGTCAGTAACTACAATAATGTGGAATATTCATGGAGGTCCATTAAGTGGTGCTTAGCCTTTAACAGGGCTGTGTGTCTGTGGATGTATTGGGTGGGTTGGTCTTTTCACTGGTGTTTCTGCTGTGGCGGATTTAGTTTTGTATCATATTTCATTGTTTAATGTATGATTTTATTACTGATGGTTTAATTAAAGGGGTTTAAATAGTCAAAAAGTAATTGTAAATAGTCTTTATTAAAAAGAAACAATTATTCATTAGTTGTTTTATAATTATTTTTTATGTTTTTTTTTTTTTTCTTCCTGTATTTTATTATAAAATAAAAAGTACTTAATGTTTCTAATCTCATCCGACAGGTGGCTCAGTGAATGGTGTGATGAAACCCGAGGACAAAACCTCACCCCGAGCAAGAAAAACAAAAGCCTCCTAGAGGAGGGGAGGACGGTGCTGAAAATGTGACGCTGTTTATTTTTCTCTTTCTTAACTCCAACTGTTCTTGGGGCAAACAAGAAAAAGGGTTCACTTACTGTGTCCTAGAGAACCACTGAATCACACCGCCACCTTAAGACTTGAGTGAATGGAGTTAGGTACACTTTCTGTGGCTTGTGTTATTATTATTTTTATTATTTTCTTTTCTTTTTGTTTCGATTGTCGTGGGTGCATCCTGATTAGAAAAATATACAGTTGTCGATTGATTTCACAGATTGGGTTTATGAAATATATCGCTGGGGGGGCGTAGGGCGAACGATCTTTTGGGGGGAAAAAAGCCGTACAGCTTCAGCCAGTGCTCTTTGATGTGCTAGCCCCATGCTGGCTTGGTTAATGGTGTTTGTGACTTGTTAGTTGTTTTTACCCAAGAGTTAATGAAAGAAGAACCGGAACCTTCATCAGGGGAATCTCTGTCTGTCTCTCTTTCTCTGTCTCACGTCCTTCAGGGCTTGGCGATCTTTAGCATTTATCATTCAGCTCCAGAAGAAAATGAGATTCCTAGCCCCGGTGCTTGATGTTCACTTCACAGTCACTGTGTCGGCTGAAAGACTGTCTGAGTGGGTGGATAGAGGCTGTTTTATTTTGTAACTGCCCTTTTCTTGTTTTTCAGCCCTTAGCTGTATAAGATATTGGCGGAGCTAGGCGCTCAGCAGGAGAGTTGATTTGAAGTTTCGAGGCTGAGATGGCAAAAGAAGGGTGCTGTGGTGAGAGGGGTTGGCTCTAGGGGTGTAATAACGCCTCACGTAACTGTGATGTTATGTTAGAAAACATTTTGTGCATTTTGGGGACGTCACAGTGTGTGGTGCAAATGGATGTTCACTGTTTGAATCCCAAAATATGCAACAAATCTTTCCGAAAAGCTCATGTCTGATTCTAAACTCCCGCTTTCCTTCTCTGATCTTCTTGTTAGTAGCTGTGCCATGGCATGGATCCAGTTCTCCATTTTGCTTTATACATATGTCGCTCATAAGGTTGTGATAGACACAACTGACATCGTTCTCCTTGGGTTGGTGGGACGGCTCTTCCTCTCCTGCCGTCACCCTGCCCGGCCTTTATTAGCTGGCATAACAGATCTGGGCACCAGGTGTTCTCCTTCCAAGCACAAAGAGTTGTCCAGTGTTCAGCGACTCGTGGGTTGAGTATTGTTACACACCTAGTTGGCTTTGCTTTCTAATAACCTCCGCTGTGTGGCTGGACTTGGTAAAGCAGGTAAAGCATAACGGCACCTCTTGAAAGCACAAGAGGTGCCGTTATGGAACTTTTCCACAGCATGGCACCTGATCTACTCAGCTCTACTGTGTTGTACTCACTTGTTCTCTGTTTTTTTTTCCACTATAAAGTCCCCCTGCCCCCGAAATTTAGCTGATAACTTTGTAAAGCATGTCTCTAAGGGGAACAGTGGTCTTTGGAAACCACAACAACGGCGGTGGTAACGTTAAGCGGTGTTTACTCATGGTGTATCGGCGTGTTGTTGTTGTTTGGGACTGAACACAGCTCCGTCATCAGTTCAGACAGATCAGTAGAGTTTGTTCCTTCCTTGTTGCAGCGTCCAGCTCTCGCTGGATTCTTTCGTCGGCCACCGATCCAAGGAGCGTTTGAACCTCTTCAAAAGACCACGGCGTCATTTTACGAGCTGCCGTCGTGAGTCGGATAAAAACAAACGTGATCTCTGCTGCAGCTGGAGATTTTACAGATGAAGAGTTGGTGCTGGTCGTCTGCATTTTGATGTGATTGACAAGTTTTTTCTGGGCAATAAGGGCTCTGCAAGGTTTTTACGTCACGTTTAGTCCCTACTCGTCTCGCTAAAAAGTACCGATTTCCAGGGACCAGGTAGCAGATTTGACTAATGGAAAAACAAAAGAGCAGAGTCTAGTTGAGTAGGGTCCATGCAGTGGAAAAGTGCATTTGGATGGAATTGAATGGTACTAAATTATTAAAAATCATAAATATTTAACAGGTCTTTCACACTTGGCTCTTTTTACAGTTTGGAAATGAGATTTTATACACACACACACACACACATCGTCTAGTTACATAAATAAATAAATAAACTGATTACTATCCCAGCAACCAGGCTTTGGGAAATAATAGATGCAAAATCCATAGAAACCCATCCAATGTGGACACCCTTGGGAGCACCTTCTAGAAATTTTGCGTGGAGGTGCTACTCGCTAAAAATGAACTATTTAGTGCTTTCTTAGCACTCCCCCTGGTGGCAACAATTCATAAACACATTGACTCACCACCAAAGATGAGCTGTATGGGGCATATACTGGTTCATTCACAGAGTATAAAGCAGTTTTGTTCTGTCTAAAGTGAGCTAAGTCAGGAGAAAATCAAAGTGCTTTATACCCTGTGAAGGAACCAGTATATGCTCCATAGAGTGGGTTCCGCAGTGAGGGCGTCCATGTTTAAACAGGTTTAATGCAGTATCTCAGACATATCCCGGCCTCTAGGAGTCTGTTTTAATTAACGAGTAATGACTTCTCTTTTCAAACTGGGTCTGGGAATTACACCCTTCACCTTTAGAGGAGTAGCAGGTTTATAAAGTGTAAAAGACCTGGAGTGAGGTGTAATCTTGTGAAGCTGTATGGGGGGAGGAGCAGAGAGGGGCAGGTGCTGTTTCTGGACTCGTATGATGATGTCCTGGAGCTTTGAAAAACCCTGCTGAAGGAACACAGCCTCTTTAGCCGCACTGAGCGTCCGTGTCCTTTTGGAATGAATATGTGATCTATTCATTTTGCCTTCCCCACCCCCCCTTCCCCTCCCACACTCTGCCAGGGTCACCACTGTCTTCTCTAATTATATTTCCAGGGTCTGTTTGGCTGTGGGTTCTAGTGAAATGATACAATCCTTTTTCAAGTGTCCTTAAGATAATGACAGTATGCGCTGTGGATGGCTACTTTCTAGTACTGACCGGCAATTGCTCTCTCTCTCTCTCTCTCTGTCTGTCTCTTTTTTTGTGCAGGCCTGTGCCTCAGGCATGACACTTGGTTGAGAGTGGGACGTTGCGTACTCTTTTACAATGTCCCTTTCACTTTGGAAAGCAGTGATGTTGCAGATAAAGTTGTGCCAAAGTTTTAATACCCCCCTGCACAAAGGTTTTGTTCATTTACAAAGTAAAAATAAAGTTTTTTTGCAAATTTATGAACCACAAAACAAATATCAGGGTGTGTGTTTGTTCGCTGAGGTTGGTGTTCTCCTCCAAGTGTGTTGAGCTCCTGTGATGCAGCAGTTAAAGAGAGAAACAAAAGCATCGTGTGGAGGACCTCTAGCTGTTCGTCTAAATCTGAGAATTCGTGTAAACAAGACTTTAACGTGGACTTATTTTGAATTAAAGTCAACAAAGCGTTTCTGTCAGGGGTGTCCAGAACTTTGCACCACACTGTAAGTGTGCACGTGTGCATGTTATGGACCGTGCATGAGTCATGTCGCCCAGTGGTTTGACTTTAAAGGATGAAAATATAAACTCAGTAGGGCATGTGGTTAGAAGACTTGATGTTTTGAATTTGTACCAAAATGTTTGTAAGTGAGGGAGCGTTATTCTTCTCACTCTGATCAGCTTTTCTGACCATGTATAAACACACACACACACACACACACTTCCGTCCAATGCTGTACGTGTATTAATTGCCAAATTGTGTAAAGGAGAACACCTGCTCTTTCCCAGTGATTTTGATGTTGCCACTGCAAACCTTCATCTCACCTCATAACGTGTCTTAGCAGAGTGGATAACTGTTAATGCGCCTCTGGTGAAATATGCAGTTTCTCCCTGCGGATCAGCAGAGGCTTTTTGTCCGGTTCTAAATAAAGGAATGATTTGAAAGAAGAAGGTAAATATATTGTTTTAAAAGAGCCTTGATTTCAGGAAAGTGTTGTAAAAGTAAATTACACTCTGCAGCTGTAGGGGTTAATTTAATTTTGGTTGGTTCTTTCATGGTTAAGTTTAAAAAGTAGAGGACATCAGTTATTAGCTGATAAAGAAAAGTAAACTTAAGTAATTAAACAAAGAGGGAGCCGAGACGAATCAGAATTGTTTCGAACTTAATACGTTCCCTTGTTGGAGAACCATGGAATGTCCACCACCAGAGGGCAGCGTAGTCTGAGTGTTCAGTTTATTTACTCAGTTATAGGAAGCCAATAAAGACAGCAGGTGATCTCTGTAGCAAACGCCAGACACAGACCATGCTTTTGCTGATCCACTACATTTCGAATAAGGGGTGAGATGTGTACGTTTTGGTTTGTATCTGAAGTATAAGGTTGATTTAGAGCTAAGGGGATTCTCACATTGTTTTCATTGTTTTCATTGCTCTGGTCATTTTCAGAACAGTGGAATTTTTAAGGTGGACTATAGAAGGATTATTTCACTCCTTGCTATCATCATTATTATTATTAGTATTATTTTTAAATAAATGTGTGATGGCCTATATCTAATTAAAGGGGAAGCGCCACATTCTTGATAAACTCTATGCTCCAGATTATGCTTCTAAACCTTTATCAAAACAAGTAAAAGCTTGTGGGGGTCATTTCCATAAAACCAACAGATCATTAGGTGTTTTCAGGTCAACATTTCTTGTCCAATTTCAGTCCCGACCCAAAGGCCGAGAGCATTAAACCCCAGCTGCCGTGTCTTACTGGAACCAGAGGCAGGTTGCAGTGTGTTTCTCTCCATCAGGCCTTCACACGGTGACATCTCAGGAGGGAAAGAGCAGAGTCGTCTCTCATTTCTTTGTTTTTTTTTTTTTCCATGTTTATACTCTTGACCTGTCGCTGTCTGATGTTTGGCAAAACCAATATTGTGTAGACGAATATATTGAGACACTGTACTGAATTCTTGTTAGATTTTTAAACTATTTTTATAGAAAACGACTGTAGAAAGATTAACATTATTTAGCACGTTATTTTTTTAACGCCTTTATTGAGTTCTGAGTTTTATTTTTGTACCGTCTTCGGGGAGCTTTCTACCTTTTAAAGGTGTAAATATTAAACAGCAGGAGGAACGGTGAATTTAGGGGAAGAATTGGCGAAAAGGAGGCGAGGAGAAAGATTAATGTCCAGTGCCAAGGGGAGCAAAGCTGATCTTTGAACTGGAGTGGGCTTATGTTGTTGTTGTTTTTGGGTTTACTTCAATGTAAGGGTACATTTATATCATTATTGGGTTATTATTAAGCATCACTAGATGGTTGAATAATATCTCAAATAACCATTTGATTGTTATAATTAGTATAATATTTTAATAATGTTGGACTATTAAGAGGGCTGATGGGTTTAGGGGAAAGTAGCTAATTGCGATGTTTCTGACACATTGCCATTGCACTTTAAATTGCAACTATTATTATTATTATTATTATTATTATTAGCCCCCTCCAGGGTGTGTCCCCGCCTTGCGCCCAGTGATTCCAGGTGGGCTCTGGACCCACTGTGACCCTGAACTGGATAAGGGTTACAGATAATGAATGAATTATTATTATTATTATTAGGCCTGAGTTTATAACCAAGAAGACCTGGCTTTAAGTCGTTCACGTGTGGCTGTTTAAAGTGTTTGGTCGCCTCAGATTGGTCTGGCTCTGTCCTATAGAACCTAGACGTCCCCATTTACACTTAAGACATTGGTCTTGAAAATGTAGGCTAGACTTAAAATGGCAGCTTCTGCAAACTGAAAACTGCACTCTTTCAAATGTTAACCTTTAACCTTTCAGTCCTCATAAGTGTTAGTACTAGAACTCTAGTCACATTAATGTAAACAATACTGGTTATAATTAGTTATTAAATAATAGAGACATTACTAAACCATGTAGTGATGCTTAATACCTTCACTCTTAAGGAAAACCCTCAGCTGTTTTCTTTGTCAGAATCAGTGTAATACGTTTGTTTGGTCATTGTTTCAGTGTCTTATTGCTCTGAGGTTACTCACTGATCTTGACCTCTGTGAATACACCCAGCCAGCGAGCTTTGTTTTTCATTTCTTTTGTTTTTGACATCATCGTAACTGGATTTATTTCTCGATTATGCAAGGGGTGCTAAAAACTTTATTATTTTTGTTTTTGTTTGTTTTTGTGGCATGACACTTGTTAAACGAGGGTTTATAAAGCTCTGCTCGATTGAATTCGCAAACTATTTTTCACTTTTACCAGGGTCTATTTGTGTGAAGTACCTTTAGAGCGAGATGTGTCCAGAAGTTCTAAGACACCGGCTCGACCCGCTTTTCTTCCCAAATGAAGGGTATCGATCTGGAGTTTTTCTGCTTGCTTCAGTAACGGCTTGTAATCTTCTAAGAAGTGTTTACAACAGTCGATATTGGAACACTTCTGTGAGGAAAGTGTTTGATTGCATTCAGCCACAAGAGCATCAAGGGCTAATGTTAGAGGTTTAGTTTGGCCCCAGTGCCACTCGCGTTCATCTAAAAATAATTGGATGGAGCTTCAGTTCAGAGAACGGTGCTCGACACTAAGCTACGCAGCTCCTCCACAGCGTCCCACATTATTGGCAATTGATTTCTGTTTGTATCTAGATACTTTTGGACTGATACTCAGCTAGGATCTCATCTGTTGATCCAATGATGAAAGGCAACACTTGGCCATAGATCAGAGTTCTGAAAAGTTTGATCCAGAAGATTCCTGAACCATGTTCAAAAACCAGTTGAATTAAAGGATGCACCAAAGCTTTCTCAGAAGTTTCCAGCGCGTCGATTATCTTTAAATAATTTCACTCATGGCTTCATTTGAAGATGCATTGCTTTTTTTTTTTTTTTTTTCCAGACGCTTGTCTATACGTTAATGTATTGCTTTTCTATAAAATGTTATTAATCTATGTATTTATGCAATTTTTTTTTTTTTGGTTTCTTTTTCAATTAAACTTTTTGCTTAACCTGACTGCTGAGTTCATCAGGTACATCACAATCCTTGGCTCTTTATAATAAGAAAATAAAGTTAAAAAGTGACAAATACCATAAACATAAAAATCGGCTTTACTTAATAAAATAAAAAGATGGTGAATTTGAAATTTAAGGGCTAGAGCGTTTTTTTATATCATTAAATTAAAATTAGATATCAACATCCATTCATTCATTATCTGTAACCCTTATCCAGTTCAGCGTTGCGGTGGGTCCAAAGCCTACCTGGAATCATTGGGCACAAGGCAGGAACACACCCTGGAGGGGGCGCCAGTCCTTCACAGGGCAACACACACACTCACACCTACGGACACTTTTGAGTCGCCAATCCACCTACCAACGTGTGTTTTTGGACTGTGGGAGGAAACTGGAGCACCCGGAGGAAACCCACGCAGACACAGAGAGAACACACCACACTCCTCACAGACAGTCACCCGGAGGAAACCCACACTGACACAGGGAGAACACACCACACTCCTCACAGACAGTCACCCGGAGGAAACCCACACTGACACAGGGAGAACACACCACACTCCTCACAGACAGTCACCCGGAGGAAACCCACGCAGACACAGAGAGAACACACCACACTCCTCACAGACAGTCACCCGGAGCGGGACCCGAACCCACAACCTCCAGGTCCCTGGAGCTGTGTGACTGCGACACCTACCTGCTGCGCCACCCTGCCGCCCCATGAGAAACAGGTTATGATGCAGAAGCTGCTCACAATGGTCCTCAACATAGTGAAGCTTTTTTTATACTACAAGCTCTTTATGACCGAAGACCAAAAAAAAACCTCCACAAACAAATAATATATAAATAAACAAAAGAATGTATCGCTGTGGTCCAAAGAAAAATGGGTATCTCTCTTTTTGCTGATCTTTAGTTTACTGCATCGTTTGAACACAGCAGCTGTTCTTCACACTGTGAAAGGTTCACGATGAATGGAGCAATAGAAATGCTACAGAATAAATGCTTTGTACGTTGACGTCCCTTAAACGTATTTTCTTTTTCCTGTAAAGTTACTATATTGGAGAAATGAATTGCAAAATGTATTAAAAGTAATTGAATTTCCATTGTGTCAGTAGTTTAAATGAGGGGGCGTTCCTAACCTCACTCTGAAGCAGGATTGGTCAGTTTGTCAAACGGCTCAGTGGTGTTCCTCTCCAGAACGTATGGGTATTACCAACAGAATGGGGAAATCAGAGCAGAGAATCTCATAATAACATGCTTTCTTGTAAATATGACACGTAGGTCGTAATTACAACATTTTTACAACGTTTGACCAGATCTCATCATAATTAGGTTTTTTTCCTAATTAAAAGAATTAGTTTTTTTTTTATAATTCACAATAATAATAATGACATGCTGTAGATTTGTATTTAAATTACACGTGACAGTAATAGGCTTCAGTGTGGACTCAACTTTAACATCCAAAATTAATATTTTCTAAAAAAAAAAAAAAAAAAAAGCAAGGAATATATACACAATGTGAACCTTTAAAAACGAAGAACGAAGAACCACATGACGCAGTGAACATGTTTAAATAGAAATTTGTATTTACATTAATATTAACATCAAGAAACAAGATGAATGCACCAGTAATTTACATCCTGATCAAGAAGATAATGAGTAAGTATTACCCCTTTGTCACACCTTTAAAATCTATGTTGTTTTTTTTATTTTAACAGATTGCACAGATATATTCTCCTCAGGGTATTTCAGCTTTTCTGTTTAAAGAAGAAGGAAAGAAGTCAGGGTGGGGCTCAGATTTACAGATTGAGTCCAAATATCAAGTTCTTGAAGAAAAAGCAAGAAAACGTGGGGAAAAAAAAAAAAAACACCTGGTGTGGAATAAAAAGTGGTCCTTAAGTTAAAAAAATAATAATAATAATAATAATAATTAATGATCTGAGCAATGTTAATAAGTTTATCTCTAAAATAAAACCTTATTAGTATTATTACTATTATTTAATAGCATTATTACATCATTCAAATGTCATCCTCCACACTGTCACTTCCACAAGAAAAAAAACAAACAAAATGAATAAATAAAAATAAAAGTCTCCTGCTCCTGGAATTCATTATATGAAACGCAAAATGTGAAAAATAAGGTGTGTGTGTGTGTGTGTGTGTGCCCACCCCAACACAAAAACAAGAGGATGTTCAAAAATTCAAAAATTCACTGATGAACCATAAAATGGAAAGAAACAAAAATCTTTGGATTGCGCAAGTGTTTAAAGGTAGATTTGTGAAAGCTTTACGTGAAAATAACTGAGCACAAGTGTGATGAAATGATCTGGCCAACATAAGTAATAACAATAACAAAGTAATAACAATCAGCTCGTAAAATTCATCTCTGTCCAGATTAGGACCTTACAATGTCTTCTTCAGTCTGTTGTTTCGAGTGACAGTCAAATAATAACAGCTTACACACACGACAGAATATAGAAAAAACCCGAAGTATTGCGACTCCGATGTGTCTAGAGTACAGTACATCGCAGATATACACCAATTAGCCATAACATTAAAGCCACCTCACATTTCCACACGTCAACGTCCATTTTATTAGCGTCACTGACCATGAAGGTGCACTGTGTAGATCTACAATTACAAACTGTAATAAAAAGAGTCAGGAGCATCACTTTGGGCATTATTTGGGTTGTGGATTATTCTGTAGAAACCAGAAAGTGGTTTTAATGTTTTGGCTGATCAGTGTGTACGTGGAATATCAAATTTTACCGCCAGGTTTATTGTAACAAACTGTAGTTTATTGGAAAAAAAAGAAAAATTAAAAAATTTGTTTAAGTTTAAACACTAGCTTCAACAGCAGCTTGAGGATCTTTTAACGTGGTTCGCTTTCAAAATTAAAAAAAGTGCTTTTGGAAAGAATAAAAAGTGGTGACTTAAGTTAAAATCAAACATTGGAATTAATAAAAAAATCCTCCCTCCCCTCCTTTATTGAAATATTAGAAAATAAAAGCTGTATTGACCTATAACACAGAATAGGCAAAAATCATACTTTAAATACCAAGCCCGACGATCTGTGCAAAAAACAGTATGTGACCTACAAAAAAGCAGATATAATACATTTCTTGAAGCATATTTACAAATCGTATTCACAGACAAAAAGCAAGGGGAGGGGGAGGGGGGAGGGGCGAATAATCCATCCGTTAAGAATGTGACATCAATTTCTAATACTGCAGTACCTTTGCTTCGAGAAGGAGCTTTGAGCTGAAGAATCCAGGGGGTGGGATTATTGCTTACATCTGCATAAATAGATGAACTCTGTGCTTGCTGCATTTTCCGCTTTCCTCATCGATCACGAACCAACCGGATCAGGACGTCCAGAACGACCAGGTTCTAGTACTCCAGTAAGGCTAGAATGACCAAGAAAAATATTGCAACGATCCAATCGCCCATAAGCCAAGCTCTTGCTTCTGCTCTTCCCGGTAAAGTGCGATCACAGCCGAATGGTTCCTTTGTTTTTCTCAGTTATAGTACCTTGAACGAGACGGAGGAGTGGTCTTACATCCAAAACGGTCAACACAGCATGGTATACATTCGGAAAGAGTTGGTGAGGAGACGTGTTCTCTCGTGTGTTCAACAATTTTTTTTTTTTTTAAAACGTCCACCATCAATATTCTCAAAATCTGGGTAATGTTAGTATCTTAAGATCTCCATTGCTCTGTCTTGGTCCAGAAAAGTGTCAGGACTTCGCTACGAGAGACAAGGATAAAACAAAAGAAAATGAAAAACTAACAAACAAACGATCCCCACGTACAGAACGACTAAGGACAACTCTGAGGACAGCTCTGGAGATGATGGTATAATTGTACACTCAGCTTCAGTCTGTCGTGTTTGTCTGTATTGGTGTGTGTGTGTGTGTGTGTGTTTGTGTATCAGAATCATGTGTAAGATATTTTGAACGTAAGTACGGTGGCTGAGAAGAACCAACCAGGCAAATTCAGAAATGCTGCAAAAGAAGCCTCGAGAAAACAGAAATGGACACAAAAAAGATGGTGGAACCTGTCACTTTTCTACAAAAGTAACTACAACAGAATGCAGAGCTTGATTTGATCATTCATCTCAAATACACTGTTATTAACAGAGTGTCTGCCCTGTTTTATTTTTTTAAATCCGCAAGAGGGGGCGTCAGTCCTTCACACGGCAACACACACACACACACACTCACTCACACACACACACCTATGGACACTTTTGAGTCGCCAATCCACCTCTGTGCAGACACAGAGAGAACACACCACACTCCTCACAGACAGTCACCTGGAGGAAACCCACGCAGACACAGAGAGAACACACCACACTCCTCACAGACAGTCACCCGGAGGAAACCCACACAGACACAGGGAGAACACACCACACTCCTTACAGACAGTCACCCGGAGGAAACCCACGCAGACACAGAGAGAACACACCACACTCCTCACAGACAGTAACCCGGAGGAAACCCACGCAGACACAGAGAGAACACACCACACTCCTCACAGACAGTCACCCGGAGGAAACCCACACAGACACAGAGAGAACACACCACACTCCTCACAGACAGTCACCAAGAGGAAACCCACACGGACACAGGGAGAACACACCACACTCCTCACAGACAGTCACCCAGAGGAAACCCACGCAGACACAGTGAGAACACACCACACTCCTCACAGACAGTCACCCAGAGGAAACCCACGCAGACACGGAGAACGCACCATACTCCTCACAGACAGTCACCCGGAGGAAACCCACGCAGACACAGAGAGAACACACCACACTCCTCACAGACAGTCACCCGGAGGAAACCCACGCAGACACAGGGAGAACACACCACACTCCTCACAGAAAGTCACCCGGAGGAAACCCATACAGACACAGGGAGAACTGACTCTAAATTCAGGAGAGAGCTAACTGCATGAAAGTAAACACAGACTGAAAGCGCTACAAAACTAAACTCAATTTACAAAAGAGTTTCTGTGGTATTTCAAACAATGAATAGACAAGTTACACATCAGCCAGGACAGTGTTTCCCCCCACATTCGCAGGCATTGCCTTTAATGAATGTAATAGAGCGGGAGCAGCTATTCCCCCACACCATGAACCAAACAGACAGCACTCCATCTGCTGCATCTGTGACACGGAGTAAATCACACATGCGCCGAATCATTAAATAAGCTCAGTATGGAATGAGCAAATCATGCCATACGTTTTGCTGTAGATACTTTTAGAGCATAGACTTGTGTTCCAGCCCTTTTTGGGGTCCACTTCAATTAGTTTGTGCCTTTCTTTTTCAGTATTTCTGAATTGTCAGCGCTTCTTCTCTGCCACCTAAAGTAATTAACAATACTGTGTAAAAGTCAGAGACCATGTTCCATTTATTTAACCCCCAGTCATAAACTATCACCAGTGTCAGGAAGACGGGTTCAGTTTTAGAAGTTTTCTTCAGATTCTCTGGGATGGTTTTGAAAACATCAGCAGCTTCTTTGATTGACTTGTTATTTCCATACTTTAAGTACGCAAGAATGGTTTATCTGATTTGGACAGCTTTGAATACCTAAAAGCTCTGGTAAGAGGTTAAATGACCTCAGAAATACGTCCTGAAAAATAAAAAATACATATATAATTACTCTTTTGTTTTAGCTGGAAATTAAGTATGTGAACTGTGGTCTCTGACCTTTGCACTGTAACACACGTGTGTGGGTGTGTGTGTGTGTGTGTGTGTCAGAGAGAGAGAAATCTGGCCATTTCCATTGAAGTGAGAGTCTCTCTTAAGCTTCACAGTGTCCTCTTTCCCTAGAAGTGAAGGGTCCTCCTCGTCAGATATATTTCTGTAGCAAGAAAGAAAGAGAAAGGTGAGGCGAATAGCAACAGAAACGTGTCTATGTACAGCGTCTATCACGCACATGAAACATGGCTAATTTATTATAAACGAATAGAAGGACATATAAAATGCCTATATTCTCTAACTGTAAATTACAAGTATAATGTAGGTGTTTCCAATAAAGTGGCCAGTAAGGTGTAAAGGGGACTTGCTTACCTGTTCTGGGCCCATAGGCATTCTACCCATCATGGCCATGTTCATCTGACCCATGTGACCTGGGTTGGCTCCGCCTCCTCCGCCCATTCCTCCATTCATCATCATTGGTCCGTACTGACCGGAGCCCTGCTGACCAAAGGGTTGCTGCGGGTACGAACTGGACATCAAAAACAGAGAGGCACGGCTTACTGAACATTAACACGTTTACTGTAATTCCATACACTACATTGAAAACAAAAGTTTGTTGACACCTCCTGGACCAACATTGCTGTGAGGACTTGACTGTACCCTGCCACTGCTCTAAACGTGTCTTGGTGCAGTACCGTGGTCATACTGGCGTTCCTCACCTGTTGCGGCCCATTCCTCCCTGAGGCCAGCCCTTCATGTCAGGGCTCTGGTACATAGGCCCGCCCTGAGGGTGCTGCTGCATCATGGGGTTTTGTGGGGGTCCCAGGCGGCCAGGCATCATGGCGTTAGGGGGGCTTCCTCCGGCCGGGGCGAAGGAGGGATCTCCCTGCTGACCCATCCCTACACGCAATGTATTGTGTCTTATTATTTGAAAGATAAAATGCTTGTTTTTCTGTCTCATTTTTAACTGAAGCGACTTTCACTTTGTCCCAGAAGGACACTTTGAACCAGAGGAAGGGTAAACTTAAACGTCACAGGTCAGTTCAGGTTGACTTTGGTATCTTGGGGATTTCAGATATTCCTCACCGTAGTTTCCATAGCCGAACTGCTGCTGGCCAGGGCCCATACCCCCCTCCATCCCTGTGGGGGCAGTGACGTTAGGTGGTGGGCTAAAGCCCCCGGCTGCTGCCTGCTGCTGCTGCATCATCATCATCATTCTGTGCCTCCGCATCTGCATCGTCACCATCTCTCTGTTCCTCTGAGCCATCATCTGAGCGTTCAGGAAACCGGGCTGAGAGATAGAGAGAGAGAGATCGAGAGAAAGAGAGAGGAAGAGAGAGAGAGGGAAAGAGATAGAGAGAGAGAGAAAGAGATGGATGGAGAGAGAGAGAGAGAGAGAGAGAGAGAGAAAGAGCAAAAGAGATAGACAGAGAGAGTGAAAGAGAGAAAGAGGGAAAGAGACAGAGCAAGCGAAAGAGAGAAAGAGGGAGAGAGAGAGAGAGATGGAGGGAGAGAGAGAGAGAGAGCAAAAGAGAGAGAGCGAGCAAAGGATATATATATATATAGAGAAAGAGAGAGAGAGAGAGAGTGAAAGAAAGAGAGATCTTTTTAATTTTTTAAAGTTTTACATTACATTGGACCAATTGTGGGAAGCTTTGATCTAAAGTAAGTGGAAGCTGGTGTTGAATGTATATTAAGTATTATGTAAATGAAAAATAACACAAAGAAATGGAGATACAAGGCCAACAGGGATTGATATGCAGCAGACCGCTCTTGTTACTCATTTGTCCAATGATAAAAGAGTGTGCTCACCTGTGCCCCCATTCCTGGCTGCATTCCAGGCCTCATGCCGGGGTTTCCTCCTCCGGGATTCTCCATCTTCATCCCCATGCCCTGCCGAGCCTGGCTCATAAACTGAAAGACCCCACAACTTCCTCAGTTTTCAACATAAAGAGGACATCTGTGAACTGCTTTCGTCAAAATACCACAAGGATCAAACCCCACAGCAGCATTCTCCCACTGTCTAAACAGTCCTGTTCAGAACAGCTGCTTTACCTTTAAATGATAATGAGCCGCTTGCTGTTCACCCTGACCCCAAGCACACAGCAGTGAGGAGCGAGGAGCAGAAGAAGCTCTGGTTTTCTCTTTTTTTACTCAGCGCTCTTATTTCTCCATGCTCCTTGTGTCTGTTTAACCAGGCTTTTGCACACTCACTAAAACGTGGGTGGAGGGCTGTGATTGGAGAGACTCAGGCGAGGTGGCAGAGCAACTCTGAAGCCTCTGCACTCTACATAAGATGCAGCACAATATCACAAGCCGCACCAGAGGTTGATGACTGTGGCTATATGTGAGCGGCTAGAACTGTAAGTACAGGGTGGGCCATTTATCTCGATACACCTTAATAAAATGGGAATGGTTGGTGACATTAACTTCCTGTTTGTGGCACATTAGTATATGGGAGGGGGGGAAACTTTTCAAGATGGGTGGTGACCATGGTGGCCATTTTGAAGTCGGCCATTTTGGATCCAACTTTTGTTTTTTCAATGGGAAGAGGGTCATGTGACACATCAAACTTATTGGAAATTTCACAAGAAAAACAATGGTGTGCTTTTAACGTAACTTTATTCTTTCATGAGTTATTTACAAGTTTCTGACCACTTATGAAATGTGTTTAAATGTGTTCATGTACAGCACCTGAAACTACGGATACTGGAAGCCTGTGCTAGCATTTCTCCTGCGGTGTTGCTATCAGTGTGTGAAGAGTGGGAGAAGAGGGTTGCATTGACAATCCAACACAATGGGCAGCACTTTGAACACATTTTATAAGTGGTCAGAAACTTGTAAACAACTCATGAAAGAATAAAGTGACGTTAAAACCAAGCACACCATTGTTTTTCTTGTGAATTCCCAATAAGTTTGATGTGTCACATGACCCTCTTCCCATTGAAAAAACAAAAGTTGGATCCAAAATGGCTGACTTCAAAATGGCCACCATGGTCACCACCCATCTTGAAAAGTTTCCCCCCCTCCCATATACTAATGTGCCACAAACAGGAAGTTAATATCACCAACCATTCCCATTTTATTAAAGTGTATCCATATAAATGTCCCAGCCCGTATACTGTAATGCTAAAACAGACCTAGACTCAACAGCTCTGGCTTAACATGTTTACTTTTAACTTTCCAGTCAAACACACTTCTCCCTTCATATTGAAACCTCATGAACACATGTGGATTTCTCTGAAAGGTTCTGGATCATCTTCGAAATGCCTGAACGTTAACAGACAGAACCTGTCATTGTTTACACATGTGTCATATATCACTGGAATCTGATCCCTCTGTAAACAGTGGATAAACCATGACTCTGCCCTGTTTATCTGTTTATCTCTGGTTCTGGTGCTAAATCCAGCCACAATGACACTGGAGACAACACCCCCGCTTGACGATGTATCATTGGTTCCAATCCAAACTGGTTGAAACGTGGGTTAAAAAGATGTTTTGGTGGAAAAGGATTATCTGGGTACTGCTGCTGTGAGAGAATGGTTTAGATTTGACAATGCTGTTATGTTTACCTGCTGTCCTTGTAGTCTCTGCTGTAGCTGTAGTCTGGTAGGTTTGGTGGCGCTCATCATTCTTGGCCTCATCATGCCAGCACGCGGATGGCCCATTGCTCCCATCGGCCCCATGCTTCCCATCCCTGGGAAGCCCCCCTGCTGCCCCAGCTGATTCAGCATTGGATTGTAGCCTCCGGGGGGCTGGCCCTGCATGGGGTTTCCACTGTAGCCTGAGGGCATGGGCATGGAAGGAGGTCCGGGATAACCCTGAGAGTACATGGGCTTCTGCTCCATCACCAGGGAAGGGTCCTGACCAGGGAATGGCTCTGGGGGCAGATCCCCACCTTGCCCCTATAAAGAGAGAGAGAGGGTGAGAAAGAGAGGGAGAGAGTGAGAGAGAGAGAGTGTGTGTGAGAGAGAGTGTGACAGAGAGAGAGGGAGAGAGAGAGTGTGACAGAGAGAAAGAGAGAGGGAGAGAGAGAGTGTGTGAGAAAGAGAGAGAGAGAGGGAGGGAGAGAGAAAGAGAGAGAGAAGAGAGAGAGAGCGAAGGTGAGAGAGAGAGAGAAAGAGAGAGAGAGATAGAGAGAGAGAGAGAGAAAGAAAGAGAGAGTGTGAGAGAGAGTTTGAGAGAGAGAGTGTGTGAGAGAGAAAGAGAGAGAGGGAGAGAGTGTGTGACAGAGAGAGAGGGAAAGAGGGAGTGTGACAGAGAGAAAGAGAGAGAGAGGGAGAGAGAGAGAGAGAGAGAGAGAGGAAAAAGTGAGGTAGTGAGATGAGGCAATGAGGCAAATACATCTTACAGTATGCACTGTATGTTAAACATGCAGTGATTTTTTAGATGCTGCTGTCAGTTATGTTTTGTGTGTGTGTGTGTGTGTGTGTGTGTGTCTGTGTGCTGACCTGGCTGATGAGATCAGGGATGCCCAGGGCTCGGTCGATTTCCTCCAGGGCCATAACGTCTGTGTTATTGAGCAGAGAGTCCAGCTGGTCCAGCAGAGCTCTCTCATCACTCTGGCCTTCAGTAGTGGAAGGAGGGACTAGCAGTTCATCCAGAGCATTCCCGAACTGACGCCTAAAACAGACATATATATCACTGTAATTTCAGACATGCAGTAACATTACATATTCAGGTCTTATTTGTATAATACGGTGACACAGTGATGGTATGTGTCCACTGCACAAGACGAGGGGCGTTTCTTTCTACAACACAGGACGTGATCGGACGTGCCTCGCGAAGTGGATTGCAAATAAATTTCTAATTATCCTCAAGTAGACTCCTTATATAAACTTGGTCCTAAAAAGTATTTTTGAATTAAATATATTCTTTTATTTATTTTCTATTTACAATAGCATTCAATTCATAATTGTAAACCACATCTTTACAATGGGCGGCACGGTGGCGCAGCAGGTAGGTGTCGTAGTCACACAGCTCCAGGGACCTGGAGGTTGTGGGTTGGATTCTCGCTCCGGGTGACTGTCTGTGAGGAGTGTGGTGTGTTCTCCCTGTGTCTGCGTGGGTTTCCTCCGGGTGACTGTCTGTGAGGAGTGTGGTGTGTTCTCCCTGTGTCTGTGTGGGTTTCCTCCGGGTGACTGTCTGTGAGGAGTGTGGTGTGTTCTCCCTGTGTCTGTGTGGGTTTCCTCCGGGTGACTGTCTGTGAGGAGTGTGGTGTGTTCTCCCTGTGTCTGTGTGGGTTTCCTCCGGGTGACTGTCTGTGAGGAGTGTGGTGTGTTCTCCCTGTGTCTGTGTGGGTTTCCTCCGGGTGACTGTCTGTGAGGAATGTGGTGTGTTATCCCTGTGTCTGCGTGGGTTTCCTCCGGGTGACTGTCGGTGAGAAGTGTGGTGTGTTCACACGGTGGTAGGTGGATTGGCAACTCAAAAAAAGTGTCCGTAGGTGTGTGTGTGTGTGTGTGTGTCTGTGTTGCCCTGTGAAGGACTGGCGCCCCCTCCAGGGAATACACCCTTGCGCCCAATGATTCCAGGTAGGCTCTGGACCCACCGCGACCCTGAATTGGATAAGCGCTTACAGATAATGAATGAATGAATGAATGAATCTTTACAATGCTGTCCAGAAGGCGTACTGACCTGTTGTCCATTCCCATAACATTATCCGGCCAGGAGGGCGACTGACTGTCCGGGCACTGTTGCTGGCCAAAAGGTCCCATGCCCATGGTCATCTCATTAGATCCTGAAGAAAGAAAAGCAAATCTAAGTAAGTCTCATTCATGTTAATCTGATTTCTCTGAACTCAAATAAAAAAAACAAAATGGATTTGCTCAATATAAGGCCCAACTCTTGTGAGGTGCCCATAAGGGTCGTCTTCAAATGTGGCGCAGCCTATCTGTTTTATCTATTTTACAGCGATAATTCCATCCCAAACCTAATATACATACCCATATCCATCAGCTGCTGTTGAAGCATGGACCGAGCGCCAGGGACGCTGTTAGACCGGTTGACCATGGGTCCTCCCATCATCCCCTTGGAGCCGTAGGAGTCCATCCCAGGCCGGATCATGGAGGGGTGTCCAGCGGCTCCCACGGGACTGGCACTGGAGCGAGGCATACCCCATTCACTGGGACCACTCATAGGAGACCGCTCTGGAACCCCCATCCCTCTGTTTATCATCCCTGAACACACACACATTTACTCTAGGTTTTGTTCCCTAGATTTAATACAGGGGACAGGCTCATGCAGTTGTCTGTTCAAGACGTGTAAGTCAGAACTACGTGGCATACATAGAGACATACTGCATAAACATATTAGAGTTGGAACGAGGCATTGTGACATGATGCATCTCAATGCAAAAATGTGCATCCTGGAGATGGACAAAATCATATACTGTTTATTCTAACATTTAACGCAGTTGCTTTGTTGAAAATCAGAGGTCACAGTCGGTTTAACTCACACTGGTACGTCCTATGCCACTCTATGCAGGGATGCTCCGCCACGTTTTAAAAGAGAGCTGTGGCAAAATATTTTTCCCCATTTCGCCAAAACATAAAATATGTTTAAAAATATAGTAGTAGTATATATACTACTACTATAGTAGTGCCAACTTCAGGGGGTTAAGTGTTTAACCATGTTTACCAAAACCTCCTCAGCGCTCAGAGATATTAGTTACAGCAGTCAAATAACCAGCTCTCTGTGCTTCTAGTATTAAAGGCTGAGCTAAGCTCATTGAGCTGTATTGTTTACTTTGATGAAAGCTGTTAGAATATCACCACTGTTCCTGGTATGTTTGTTTAATAGAAGAAATGTACAAAGTATTTTGAATTGTCTGCGCTTCAGAAATAATAAAAAAATAATTGTGTTAATTGGCAGTTAATATATTTTCTTTGCAGGGCACAAACAATTTTTTTTAATATTATACAAAGAAATAGTGCATATAAGGGGAATCATGCGTGTCAAATTTTGTTTCATATATCAGGAGAAAAACAAATTGTGACTCCAGAATGTGAAATAAATCAAATCATGAGCAGAGTGCTTTGTTACACCCCTAATACACCTAATGTCACAATAAATATATATCTGTAAAATGCCATAATGGTTACAGAAGGACTTTCCAGTCATTATCTGTAACCCTTATCCAGTTCAGGGTCACGGTGGGTCCAGAGCCTACCTGGAATCATTGGGCGCAAGGTGGGAATACACCCTGGAGGGGGCGCCAGTAGAAGGACTTTCTGCTTGAACCTTACTGCTTCTTGAAAGGTTTTGAAAATTTGAGCACCAAAAAGGTACAGTACAGTTCAGTTTCACTATGGATGTCTGCCTCCACATACCCATGTTGCCGTGGAAATTGTCAGACTCAGTCATCATGCGCTGGCCGTCCAGGCTCTCCTGTTTAATGGACATGCGGCAGCCGGCTTGCCCTGCTCCAGGGGGCAGCTTCGAGTCCACAGACATGGCTTTCTGTAACTGCGTTCGGCAGCCCACCCCAGGACTCCTCGCTCCTGAGAAAAAAAAAAGAGTGGGACTGGTTGGGCCGTGCTACTCAACTGCCTTAGCCACTTACGCCTCCATCGGCAGCTGTGTGCCACATCGGTGACTGTGTAGAACGCAAGCAAACTTACCTGTACAGAGAATATGTTTAGCATTAAGTTCTGTGTATATTCTGTGAACGTTGCCAGAGCTTTAAAACCCACAACCATAAGACACCTAAAAAAAAACGTTGCTAAACAGTGCATCCAAGTCAGATCTGGCTCATTTCTGCATCATTCAGTAGGCCGTAGTGACACCAGGTTTGATCTACACTTCTGAAAACAGGTTGAGGACCAGTGGGACACTTAATTACTTTACATATCTCATTAAAGGAACACTATGTAGTATTTTAACCTTAGTTCTACAGCTTCAAAATCACTGTGATGCTCCACTGAGCTGTGATAGAGAGAACAGCACCTTTGTTGTTGCTACTCTGGGCTCAGCACTGCAGAACCTGCACTATTTAGAGGAGGGTAGAAAACAACTGCTGCTCCATCAACTATCCAACTTGATTTCAGGACAGTGCTGTTAAAGTGAATTACACTCTGCAACTGTAGGGATAAATATACCAGGAGTAAAAATGCTGAAGGTTGTATGACTACCATGAAACAACACTGGCACTTCGATATTGTATAGATGAGCTGTTTTACCATCATCAGGGAATGGATGTAGCTTGTTCCCTCCATCTGCAGCACCTCCGATATCTCCTTGCTCTGGGAAATCTGCACCTGCACCTCTCAGGCCTCCCAGGATGGTGTCCAGCTGCAGAGAAGGAAAAAGACATCCGAATTCAACAAGGTACATGTCTACAAGTCTCTACTTGCAGACTTCAGCTCCAACCCTGTTTTCTCTGCTATGACTTGTGGGATTGTTGGGTGAGAAAAGGGTAGTACCCTGTAAGACCCTGGCTGGAACTAGACTCTGCAGTAGAGTAGCGTTTAATGTAAATAAGAAACTAAAGCAGAGGTGGACAACCTATCCTATCAGACACAAAGAGTCAGAAAACCGTGTTGATACATGCCATTTTAAAATACAATATCCCACTTTCTTCCCCAGAATCCTGCAACACAGCAGCAGATAGTTTGGAGGCTCCTATTTTGCCTTGTGTAAGACGATTTCAGAGTGAGATTCTAGGGCTGTCTTGTTAAGAAACAGAACAGAGAGAGTAGTGGGAAAATGTGGAACTCGGATCGAGCCCCTCTGACCACAGCCCCTGAAGCAGACGGAGCATTTTCCTGTTTTATATCCTTGTGATTTTTCGTTTACCAGAAACGGGTTGTTTCCATTTTCTACTTTCCCATATTCTATGGGAAAATCAACTGGCCCAAACATAGATGGATCCAACAGAATCCAAGAGCCTCTCTTGTACAGGAAAAGAGCCATATGCAGCTCCCAAAGCCAGGGATTGGCCACCCCTATACTAAAGTCACTGCTCTCTAAACACTTCCATTCACATTTGATAGGTCAGGAGCTCACCTCATCTGGAGGTTCAGGTTTGATTTTGCTCTCCGTATTGTCCTGGGCAACTCTGCTGAGTGGAGTCCCACTGTTGCCCCCAGGTGGCCCTTTCCCTTCCAGGTCTTCAGGCTTTGGCTTGATGTCGACAGGTTCTTTGGAGTCATCCTTGTTTAGGAGGTAATGGAGAAGCGCATGGGTTTTCTTCTCCTTGGGGCTGTGCTGCTCCTGTTTAGGGTCTGGAGCTCCCGCACTGCCTCCTGATCCTCCGGCACCTCCTCCTGCATTGGCGCCTCCTGCCTCTCCGCCTGCCTCCTGCCCTAGAGTCACCTTCCCTGTGGCCTCGGCTGTGATTTTGGCCACTTCGTCTGGTGTGTTTCCGTTCTGAAGCAACTTGTGAAGGATCTTGTGCTTCTCCTGCAGGGACGCTGTGTAGTGGGAGGCTGAGCCTAGCGCTCCAGATGCTCCTCCCCCTGCTCCATGAGCTTGATTCTGATTGGTGGAGGAGGAGACACCAGTTGAGGATGGACTGGTGACGCAACTTGGCTCTTTACTCTCCATGCTCATGGAGTTGTTCGGACCACTTGATGCTGCTGGAGGTCCAGGAGGGCCACTTCCCACTGCTAATCCAAGCTCTTCTGTGGGCGAAGTAAGAAGCTGGAGCAGTTTTTTATGGCCTTTGCTGTCCGGAACCCTCCGTGGGGGGTCTGATTGGGCAGTCGCAACTTCATTTCCAGTTCCCTCAGTAGACTCCTTGCTCCCTGGTCCTACCTGGCTGTCCGGCCGCTCTCCACTGCTGCTCTCGGCTTGGTGAGGATGGCCGTGGTGATGGTGGTGGTGGAGGGGGTGATGCTGATCTCCGGACCCCATTCCGAAAGCTCCGGCAGGGCTCTTGGAATCTCCATGTCCTGGTTTGCAGGGTCCACTTGGCTGGGAGGAAGAGGAGTGGATGCTGGGGGAGCTGTCAGGTTTGTGGGCCGGAGAGGGAGACGTAAGGGTTGAGGGAAGAGAGGCTCCCACTCCTTCACTGATGGCCTGGAGAGCATTTAGAGAGCTGCTGGAGAATGAGGTACCACCACCTCCTCCACCTCCAGGTCCCACACTGCCAGGGCCCATAGGTGAATGCATACCTATTGAACACATGTAACAAAAAAAATTAAGATATGTTGTAGGATGATGGGGGAAATTTGGAAGAAAATCTGTGTCCAAATCTTAATCAACAGACTTGCATTAAATCTAATTTCCACTGTGGTTTTCTTTTACACTCTGATGTACAGGTGACCAATATTATTTGACCAAACAATAACAACAAATATATTAAAGTGCACGTTAACCCTTGATTGGAATTAGGCTGAGGCCTGTCTGAGTTTCTGAAAATACATATTAGGGCATGGGGCAATGATAGTGACACCATGCTCACATTAATCCTACATGATGAGTTGACTGAGGTGTGCCTAGACCAGGGGAGCCATTCTTAATCCATTTTCCACTGCATGGAACCTACTATACTCTGCTTTACTTGGATTATGGTCCTTGGTACCTGGTTCATTTTCCAATACAACAGCTCCACAACATCAAACGTAGCTGGTGTCATCAGATAAAACATCTCCAAAAAGAATAGCAGGCTTTGGAATCCACAACACAGTTCTCCCTGGTTGTTTATATTCACACGCGCCACATCTTTTAAGGTGGAACGGTGTATTTGAGTGGGACAAAACCACAGTTGTTGGTATGTGGATGATGTTTAACTGAATTGCCACAGAAACTCATTTGTAACTGGAGTTGTTTAGTTTTGTAGCACTGTCGCTAATGCAGTTAGCCGTCTCCCGAGTTTGGAGACATTTCCACCTTAAGTCTGATCTGAAACAGCAAAAATAAGTCAATATTACCCACCTATGGAGCATGGATTGAGCAACACTCTAATTTCAATTCATGCTCTATGTTGAATCTGAATTTTAAGAGTGTGTGAGTGAATGTGTGTCGCCTGTGAAGGACTGGCGCCCCCTCCAGGGTGTGTTCCTGCCTTGTGCCCAATGATTCTGGGGAGGCTCCGGACCCACCGCGACCCTGAGCTGGATAAGCGGTTCCAAATCTAGTTCTCACTGGATTCTTTTGTCAGTCAACAATCAAAGGAGCATTTGAACCTCTTCAGAAGACCATGGTGTAATTTTATGAGCCACCATTGAGTCAAATAAAAAAAATGTGACAGTTTCTGTAGCTTGAAGATTTTACAAACAGCTATTTTGTGCTGGAAGCAAGTCTCTTTGGCCAATCAGAGCTCAATGTTTATTCCCTACTCGGCTCGCATGGAACCAGACACCCAATAGGTACTCAGAAGTACCTAGTACCAGGGACCAGATTTGCCTAATGGTCCATGGGGCTTTCTGTGTAGCATTTTAACCGTGAATACATTAAACATTCAGAGTCTATCTATCTACACAAACCCACTCCTGACTCACCTCCAGGGGAGAACTGGTTGGAGGCCATTTTGGGGCTCCCTCTGTTACGAGGAGACATGAGGAGACCCTGCTGGGGTCCGTTCATGCCCGGGCTGCCCTGAGACGGGCTGTTCATTCCTCCGAGTCCGTAACCTCCGGTGGCCTGAAAGGGCGGCTGCTGGTGGTGCGGCTGCTGCATCCCAGGACCAGAGTGATTCATTGAGTTCATTTGACCCATCTGGTTCATTTGATTCATTTGGCTCATTTGATTCATCTGGTTCATCTGATTCATCTGATTCATCTGCATCATGCGATTGCCCATGTTGCCCCCGTTGCCTCCATACATGCCTCCTCCACCCATGTGACCCATGTGGCTCATGTCGTTCATTCCGTATCCTCGATTCATGCCCATCCCTCCCATGCTGCCCATGCCCATGCCCCCACCCGGGCCCATATTCATCTGGGCATTGGGGTTGGTGCCCCCCATGCTCTGCTGCCTCATGCTACCTTGCATCATGCCACCGCCCTGGTTGGGGCGGCATCCGTTTGGCTCCCTGTGAGGAGAAAACAAAATTAACTTATTAATCAACTGGTGTTTGGGGGGGAACCAGCATTTTAGTCAACTTTCTATTTCTTTTTTTAAAAGAATTTGGATTATTTTAATATTTTATTAATTTTTCTCTACCTTCCCTTTATAGATGAGTTACGACCTGATGAACCCACTACACACTAAACAATCACTGGATTAGGAACACCCACCTTATATCTACACTCTACTCTCTCACATCCACTGACCATACAGGAGCACTACGTAATTCTACAATGACAGATGGTAGTTCACTTGTTGCTCCACATACTTTGTTTGCCCCTTTTCAACCTGCTCAGGACCCCCACAGAGCAGGTACGATTTGGGCTGTGGGTCATTCTCAGTGCTGAAGTAACACTGACGGGGTGGTGTGTTTGTGTGTGTTACAGTTGCTAGCATTTACCAATCCTCTGTACAGGCCTCTTTAAATATTGCATTTTACAATATGTCCAGATGATGCCATGGATTAGCTTCTAGCAGTGTGCTCCCTTGACACGTGCTGGAAAAGTTAGCCATTTCCATCTGGCAGAAGACTCATGGCCATCAAAACCAGGACACCCAGACACACCAACAGCTTCTTCCTCAGAGCTGTAGCACTCATTAACAACAGTGGACACCTTGCAGTTTAAATCTTAAACTGGAACCCGAGAAACTACACCATATTTGTAGTTTTACACCTACTCTGTAAAATATGCATAGTTTCACAACTGTATAGCAATTAAAACACCTGTTTTTTAAAACTATCACCACTGTTTCAGCACAGAACTAATGAAGTCTGACTGCCCAAACATATTTACAGTACAACCTTCAGCCTGTGCCGAGACCAGGGTCTCATCAGACAAAGAGAACCTGTACACTGGGGTTTCAGCCTGACCCTGGGCAGAGTAGCCACCCTCAGATCTGTGTGTACACTGTGTCCTTCACCTCTGCAGTAGGTGAGTAGATATGAAGCCCTGGGGCTCGTTGGTCATGGGGTGGCGGTACAGTTTACTTTTAGTCTGCGCTGAGACCGGGGTCCCATCAGACAAGGAGAACCTGTACACGGGGGTTTCAGCATGACCCTGGAGAAAGGCTGAGGGAGGGAGAGAGAGAGGGGGAAATAAAGATTAATACATTATATATACAGTATTAGATCATTTCTATCACTTACAGGACTTATATCTTTATGTATATGATATGAATACCCTCGTGATAGTGGCGTTTATGGGACCAGGGCTGTCCATCGCTGTGCTGCAGAAACATCTGGATGCAGCGTCTCAGCAGGTCCTCCCAGCCTGGACGCATGGAGGAGCGTAGAGAATTTGGGTCTATCTGGATCAGTTTGCCTACGAGAAATAAAAAACGAGTTAAAGAAATGAGTCAAAGAAAAAAAGGCATTTATTTATTCTCATTCTGAACTATTATTTGACCTGGAGTGCTCACATTTCTGCACAAAACTTACATCATCTAGAAACTGGTGCCAAGAAAGAACATCCAAGTTTAGCTCCCTGTAAAAACTCAACTGAGAGACTGATCTGAAAGAACATCTGAAAGGTTTAAACATTCTCAGTGTTTCTGTGACCTGCTGTGGTCCAGTTCTCCCCATGTCTTAACCACGCTGAACAGATCAGGGCCTGTTCCTTTAAATGATAATGAGCCGCTCGCTGTTCACCCCGACCCCGAGCGCACAGCAGTGAGGAGCGAGGAGCAGAAGCTCTGTTTTTTTAGCTGTTTTCTCTCTGTTCTCTTTCTTCTCCGTTTTTACACGGCACTCGAATATCTCTGAACTCGTCGTGTCCAGTTTTCTCTGTTTAACCTCGTCTTTGCGCTCTCCCGTAAACGTGGATCCAGCGCCGTTATCGGAGCGACTCCGAGAGATGCAGGAAAACCCTAAAGTCTTTGCACGTGACTTTAAGAAGCAGCAACAAAATCTGAATGACTAGTTTTATTTGATCCAATGTTTTCCGATGTTTTGCAGACCACAAGAAACGGACGGGTGCTTTTAATAATTAATAACTTTAATGATTGATTAATAATTTTAATCATGAATTATTTGTACTGTTTTTATGGCAGGGTAAATAAGCATGTCGTGTTATTACTGAGGTCATGTCTAAAGGATCAGTGAAGCATAACCACAAATAAACCTGTGCTGCATCTAATCACAAACATCCAAACTGCAGTTCGGTAATCCGTCCACTGGGAGGCGTCGTGATTCAGCAGGGTTAGCATTCAGAACAGCAGCCGTTAAAGACTCCGAAGGTAGATGTGTGTTTGAGGAAAGTAGAGAGAGAGGCAGCGGGGCAGGACGTAGTCATACAGTACATTTCTACTAATGTCAGGGCTTTCTACAGCATGAGGACAATACTCGTAACTGTGAGACCTAGCTCACAGTGGCTAATAAACAAGTTACTTACAGTAATATCCACAGGCATTGGTTCTTACCTGACAGCTCGTGCCTGGTGTTGAAGCTCTCAGTTCTTTCAACAGCAGTCACACGCCGTGCCACACAGATCATACACGACTGCAGATCTGAAAACAGAGCTTTGATTACTAAAATATACAATACGCGTTATTAATCTCAGCCGTTTCATGCTTCATAGGAACATACACACGTCTCATACACACGTCTAGGATCATCCTCAATGAGGCTTCAACAAGTAATACATGCATCTTATATAGGAGCAGACAGCCACATGAAAAACAGGAATATCCTCGGTTCTATCATCTTTAGCTTGTTTTCTGTGTTACTAAGTTCTATGAAATAAAACATTGTTATCTCTGAATCTGCTTCATTGAGTGTTTTATTTTTGCACCCCCTATGTTCTATAAGCGGTCACTGTGTATCAGCAGAGGTGTGTTCTCTGGAGAGGATGTGTACTTTTCAAAATCAGATCTAACGTAGTTTTAGGGGGAAATTGGATTAACTTTGCTCCAGTTCTGTAGTATGAGCAGATTATTGGAGATATGGCTAATCTGGAAGGTATAAGAGCGATGGTGTACCTTCCCCTTCCTCCATCATGGCTTTGGGTTGTGTAAGAGCGAAACACTGCATTGTCTCGTAGCGTGGGCCCCCGGGGGCTTCCTCCGAGCCAGGGCCAAGACCAAACTTCACCAGCATGCGACAGTTAAAGGTGTGGCTCTTCTGCCGAGGGGCTTCGCCACCCCACGACACACCATTTACTTAAAGAGAGAGAGAGAGAGAGAGAGAGAGAGAGAGAGAATGTGATTGGGTCACATGTGTCAAGTTGTGTGTATAGTTATATGTGTGAAGTTTTGCGTGAGTGAAAATGTGTGTGTGTGTGTGTGTGTGTGAGAGAGAAGGTATGTATAAGTATGTGAGATTTTGTGTGATGGTATTTGCGTGTGTGTGTGTGTGTTTGAGGATGTGTGTTGCGGTATCTCTGTGTGTGTGTGTGTGTGTGTGTGTGATTGTGTGTTACGGTATCTGTGTGTGTGTGTGTGTGTGAGTGTGTGTGTGTGTGTGTGTGTGTTTGAGATTGTGTGTTACGGTATCTGTGTGTGTGTGTGTGTGTGTGTGTGTGTGAGAGACAGAGAAGGTATGTGTAAGTATGAGAGATTGTGTGTGATGGTAATTGTGTGTGATGGTAATTGTGTGTGTGTGTGTGTGTGTGTTTGAGATTGTGTGTTGCAGTATCTCTGTGTGTGTGTGTGTGTGTGATTGTGTGTTACGGTATCTGTGTGTGTGTGTGTGTGTGTGAGTGTGTGTGTGTGTGTGTGTGTGAGAGACAGAGAAGGTATGTGTAAGTATGAGAGATTGTGTGTGATGGTAATTGTGTGTGTGTGTGTGTGTGTGTGTGTGTAGGTATGTGAGATTGTGTGTGACGGTATTTATCTGTGTGTGTGTGTGTGTGTAGGTATGTAAGATTGTGTGTGACGGTATTTATCTGTGTGTGTGCGTGTGTGAGTGTGTGTGTGTGTGTGAGAGACAGAGAAGGTATGTGTAAGTATGAGAGATTGTGTGTGTGTGTGTGTAGGTATGTAAGATTGTGTGTGTGTGTGTGTGTGTGTAGGTATGTGAGATTGTGTGTGACGGTATTTATCTGTGTGTGTGTGTGTGTGTGTGTGTGTGTGCGTGTGTCTCACCGATGTTCCGGGGCAGGTTTTTGTGGAACTCCTCGCGGTCTTCCTCATGGAGGATGGTGTAGACGCTGGTGTTGATGAGCTCCTCTTGTTTGTACTGAAGGTACTGAGTCACGTTGTCCGACACAAACACGATGCTGCCTTCTCTGTTCACCACAAACAGAAAGCCGTCCAGGGCCTGAAGGGCAAAGGAAAAGAGTTTACGGTAAGTGCGTGGTTCCTGCCTCAAGAATTTAGAAAATTAACTGTAGGCACTGAATATTAACACCATGCCTTGGACTCGAGAGCAATCCTCCGCTGTCTGCAACGTCAGGAACCTTCATTAACTGGTTGCACACCTCAGAACTCATCTAACATTACCTCAGCATTCTGCAATTCAAATTCTAAAGCTCTCAGACTCAGACGTATAACCGCTCACAACGGCGTAGGGCTCTTATTTTTAAGAGTGTATTCCAAAGGCAACATGGTCTCAGTTAAACTCTACTACTACTCCCTCTTTATCAGCAATAAGATGAAGGAACGGTGATCTAAAGGCTTCAGCCTCTTGCCCACCTGCAGTAAAAGGGGTCCCAGATGATCCTTGTCGATGACCCCCTGACCCGTGGAGGACACGTCTGCTTTCTGCACGTCGTCATCGTTGGATGAGGCTTTTCCTGTTCAAAGCAGAAAAGAAAATAGGAATATAACAATGTCCAAAGGTTTGAGGACATCTGTTCATCCATCACTTCTTCTCAGCTGTGCCCCTCTGCCGCAGTAACAGCCTGCGTCTCTTAGGAAGGCTTTGCACTAGACGCTGGGTACATCGCTGTAAAAACTTCATTGTTTTCATTGTTTATTGGGAGGTCAGGTACTGATGCGTGGTTTGGATCACAAGCCTAACCACTGCAACTCATCTACTGAATGTAGCGCACCGTGCTGTGGGCTTTGTCCCACTCGAGTCCACACCTAAGGCTCATTTGTAGCTCACAAAGCTCAAATGTCCACAAAGACCCTAAGAATTATCAATTCAATAACAACCAGAGCTGTCTCCAAACACTTGGACGTACAGTGTGAGCTACGACTGAAAACGAAACCCGCAAACAGGACGCGCTCTCCGTCTCTCACTGCCCTCACTGTGAGCTTTACTCACTCCTGGCCACCGGGGGGCAGTGTGTGCCAGTTTAATTCTGCACACAGACACACTGTTCATTACTATTCTCTCCCTCATGAGGAAGGGGAGTGCTGGTGGGGAGCGGAGGTGGGCTGCAGGTAACCGCCCGCCTGAAGCTTTGTATTCAGACAGAGAGTCGGAGAGAAAGAAAAAAGACGAGTGGAGAGGAGGAGGAGAAGGAGGAGGCATTAAAGCAGAGCTGTGCGAATCAGAGTCGGAGCGAAGGGAATGATTCTATTTGATGAGTTCCCTGAAGGTGGATCGACAAAAACCACTACAGACAGAGAGAGAGAGAGAGAGAGAGAGAGAGAGGTAGTTGGTCTAACATAAACAGTATTTGAGAATTTCAGGAGGAGACAAAGCACTTGTGAAGTAGAGCCACATGTAAACAACAACAACAACAACAACAGCAAACACCAGACAAATACAACAAGGACAGAGAAAATAAACAGACAAAAAGTACACAGTAACTTCATGAAGATAAAATAATCCTACAACAGAGAGGAGAGAGAATAAGAGAGTAAGAATGGACAGTAAGAGGGAGAGTGAGTGAGAGAGAGAGAGAGAGAGAGAGAGAGAGAGAGAGAGAGAGAGAGAGAGTGAGAGAGACAGTGAGAGGGAGAGAGAGCAAGAGAGAGACAGTGAGAGAGAGAGAGAAAGAGAGAACGAGAGAGAGAGACAGTGAGAGAGAGAGAGAGAGAAAGAGAGAACGAGAGAGAGAGACAGTGAGAGAGAGAGAGAGAGAGAGAGAGACAGTGAGAGAGAGAGAGAGAGAGAGAGAGACAGAGAGAGAGAGTGAAAGAGAGAGAGAGACAGTGAGAGAGAGAGAGACAGTGAGAGAGAGAGAGAGTGAAAGAGAGAGAGAGAGAGAGAGAGAGAGACAGTGAGAGAGAGAGAGAGTGAAAGAGAGAGAGAGAGAGACAGTGAGAGAGAGAGAGAGAGAAAGAGAGAGAGAGAGAGAGAGAGTGAAAGAGAGAGAGAGAGAGAGAGAGAGAGACAGTGAGAGAGAGAGAGAGAGTGAAAGAGAGAGAGAGAGAGAGAGAGAGAGAGACAGTGAGAGAGAGAGAGAGTGAAAGAGAGAGAGAGAGAGACAGTGAGAGAGAGAGAGAGAAAGAGAGAGAGAGAGAGAGAGAGACAGTGAGAGAGAGAGAGAGAGAGAGAGAGAGAGTTAAACCCTCTCAAGAGGCTGCGAGGGGGTCCAGCTGGGTCTGACTTTGTGGAGACAGGTTGCCATAGTTACAGGAAGTGAATAATGAAATCTCTCTCTCTCTCTCTCACTGTCTCTCTCTAAATCATTTTAACCTACACTTTAACAAAAAAAAAGAAAATCTAGAGCGGCAGCTCGAATGAAGCTCAACACATTTTACTGTTCAGTTAGAAAACAATCCGACTGGACTCTCCAGCTGTGAAAACATGCGCGTCAATGCTGTCAGAGCGCTCGGACTCATCCTGAATCACCTCAGAGTACACAGTTCCACTGCTCCACAGCATAGTGCTCAGTTTTTAAGGTGCATTTACACAGTTATTACTAAAAATTACAGCCCTAAATGTTCTCTCCGTTTTCCACAAGTGAACACAGTTCTGAGACTTAACGAAACATCTGTGACCTGCTAAAAACACCACAAGGATCAAACCCCACAGCAGTGTTCTCCCCCTGTGTAAACAGCCCCTGTTCAGAACGCCCGCTTTCAGCACCTGTTCCTTTAAATGATAATGAGCCGCTCGCTGTTCACCCCGACCCCGAGCGCACAGCAGTGAGGAGCGAGGAGCAGAAGCTCTGGTTTTTAGCTGTTTTCCCTCTGACCTCTGCTCTTCAGAAGCGGAGTGAAGTCAAAGACAAATCTCGTTTTATCTTGTTTTCTGTCTTAGACAAACCACAAAGATCAGACGGTGGTTTCCCGATGTGTGGGTTGGTGGGTTTCAGATCCCTATGTTAATGCGCACATGCTCTCAGAGGGTTTTTTTTTTTCATAAAAAAATTAACTTTTTAATGTAAAGTGGGTCAAATGTTTCTTCTTCATTGGACCACTTTTCTTCCCCTGGCTCTGTTTAATGTTTCAGTACAAAAAGAACAGAGAGACGACATGGTGTTTAATCAAGTAACATCCATTACTGAAACTGTAGCTTCGCGTCGCTCCACGGACCCCCACAGAGCAGGTGATGGTTTGGATGGTGGACTATACACTGACGTGGTGGTGGTGTGTTAGTGTGTGTTGTGCTGGTGTAGAGTGGATCAGACACAGCAGTGCTGCTGGAGTTTAAACCCTGTGTCCACTCTCTGTCCACTCTGTGAGACACTCCTCCCTCGTTGGTCCACCTTGTAGATGTAGAGTCAGAGACAGTAGCTCGTCTGTCGCTGCACAGTGTGTGTCGCTCGTCCTCTAGTCCTTCATCAGTGACACAGGACGGTGTCGGCTGGATGTTTTTGATTGGTGGACTATTATCAGTCCAGCAGTGACACTGTAGGTCTATTCCAAAACATAGTGAGCCGTCTACACAGAGAGCATTTCACGTCAAAGTGTGGACGCTCGCGACTCTTAGACACCTCATTACGTTGCCTGCTGAGATGCCCTAATCTGGCATGGAACCGTTCTTCAGCTGTGAAGGCAATCCCATGGTGCAAAGCAAGCACAACCCCTGTCTATTTCTCTCTTCTCCCAGAGGAAAAATAACTAAAATCGAGATAAAAACTGGAAGAGCAGAACCCATCGCGCTGAAGTGCTAGGGCGACACTAGCCGCTGAGGGAAGTAAACACCGGTTGCGTGCGGTGGGTGGGAACAAGCCGTGACATAATTGCTCTGTAACTAGAGGGCCTCAGTAATCTGCCTCACAAGAACACACGACCGTTACAACCCTGCCGACTTAAACAGCTGTCTACGCAGTCAGTGCAGGATGCTACACTGTCAAAAACTGTGCCTGCATTTGGAAGCTCCTCCATCAAACAGATCTGATGCATTCGACTAACTGCAGTTAAGACTAACTTCACAATAAGATAATATTACTGTCACCACAGTGCACACAATACAGGCACATGTCTATTCTTTACACATGGCCAACGCACCCTCAAACCCCGCACCACATACACTGATCCATTACTACTCTATCACTGGAGTAATGAACACAGCCCACTCCTGCACCTGCACACCGTGGGGCTCAGCTGCTTGTGTCTGACTGGTTCCCACACAGACGCATGCAGCACAGAGTGGACGGGAGAAAGAGCAGAAGCCAAAGAGGTTGTTTTAACCAGTGTGTGTCCCCTGAAGTGTCCCTCTGCTCGCATTATTTTACACAGCAACTGACCTCCATTTCTCTATTTATTTGAGTCTATTTCTTCGTAGACTCGTTTGTGGTGGTTTTTTTGTGTCTTAACATTAGTCCAGCTCTTTTGGAAGTTGAGAGAGAAGCTTTAAAAGCACAGACAGATTACTGTTCACTGTTAGCACTATCGTGGTGCTCTTTGTAGGACCTCTTTATTACAGGCCCTTAAGAAGCTTTGGTGCTTCACATCATGGTTTACATGGTTTTATTTTGTATGAAGTTACAGTGTAGGAAAATGTAGAAATGACAGAATTAAAAAAGAAAAGTATGACAGAATTATAGTTATAAAACATTAAGTGATTATTTAGTTATTTGTAAAACTGATGAGGACATTCATCCGGCACGGTGGCACAGCAGGTAGTGTCGCAGTCACACAGTTCCAGGGTCCTGGAGGTTGTGGGTTCGATTCCCGCTCCGGGTGACTGTCTGTGAGGAGTGTGGTGTGTTCTCCCTGTGTCCGCGTGGGTTTCCTCCGGGTGCTCCGGTTTCCTCCCAAGGTCCAAAAACACACGTTGGTAGGTGGATTGGAGACTCAAAAGTGTCTGTGTGGTGTGTGAATGTGTGTGTGTGTTTGTCACCCTGTGAAGGACTGGCGCCCCCTCCAGGGTGTATTCCTGCCTTGCGCCCAATGATTCCAGGTAGGCTCTGGACCCACCACGACCCGGAACTGGATAAGGGTTACAGATAATGAATGAATGAATGAATTCAGCAGATAACACCTGCATAATTTGTAAATAATTCTAGATGTTTCTAAGACTGAAAAGACCAAGGTTTCATTGTTTTAAATAATCAGTTATTTGTTCTGTATAACAGTTTGGTTAAAAACAAGACAGCTGAGTTTACCCAACACTTTCATACCACTGTAAATCTTCACACCACTTCCCTTCACAGTAATATTTCAAAGACATGACACAAATTTGGACGACCTGAGCTTTAGCTTCAGTTCCGCTTTGGCTATTTAAAGTGGAATGGCTTCATTCTGCTAGCAATAAAAGGGAAATATAATACACTGAATTACATAGGTCCCTATTCTTGGCGTGAGTCGATGTAAAATATATAAACCGTCCATACTTAATGTGAGTAGACCCCTCAACAGACCACAGTAGTAACATTAATACTATCCACAAACTCTGTCTGGCGTATGTAGTAGCACTTGAAAGCAGCTGACAAACTGATTGAATAATTTATATATTTTTGTGTTACTATGGAATAAACACCACACCAAATTATACATAATGTAATCCACTGCCAACTATTTTAGAATTGATTTTTACTGATTAGTTTTCACAGCTCTAGATCCAGCCACTTAAAAGCATCTACTCACGATGTAGCAGCGTTCCCTGAAATAATGAAGTGCAAATCTGCAACCAGATTAAGTTTCACTGTGGTCCAATGAGGCCGTAATGAGGCAGTTTACAGCTTTAACACATTTACTCAGTGTCTGGCTTCACACCAATATCGTATTTATGATCCTCACTCCTGCAGCCTGTGTGGACACTCACCCAACTTCGGCACATTTACAACACTGCTAATAAGAACTTGTGCCTGGAGCTCATGGTCAGCAATTCTGTTTTTCCTTGTCTTCTTCACCGATTTAGTATTGGCTTCATTGAGAGAGGAGGTCCAGGTCCTCAAACGAAGCTCCAGCTTGACTAGCTGCGCATGTCAGTATTATTTTGTCAGATATGAAGACAAATTAAGATCTTTCCTTTGCAGAACGAAGCCTCAGCTCCAGAATCAGGCTTCAGTCTCAGCAGTGTACATTCAATTTATCCACAATCAAAGTGTGGGAGAACACACCACACTCCTCACAGACAGTCACCCGGAGGAAACCCACGCAGACACAGAGAGAACACACCACACTCCTCACAGACAGTCACCCGGAGGAAACCCACGCAGACACAGAGAGAACACACCACACTCCTCACAGACAGTCACCCGGAGGAAACCCACGCAGACACAGAGAGAACACACCACACTCCTCACAGACAGTCACCCGGAGGAAACCCACGCAGACACAGAGAGAACACACCACACTCCTCACAGACAGTCACCCGGAGGAAACCCACGCAGACACAGAGAGAACACACCACACTCCTCACAGACAGTCACCCGGAGGAAACCCACGCAGACACAGAGAGAACACACCACACTCCTCACAGACAGTCACCCGGAGGAAACCCACGCAGACACAGAGAGAACACACCACACTCCTCACAGACAGTCACCCGGAGAAAACCCACACAGACACAGGGATAACACACCACAGTCCTCACAGACAGTCACCCAGAGGAAACCCACGCAGACACAGGGAGAACACACCACACTCCTCATAGACAGTCACCCGGAGGAAACCCACGCAGACACAGGGAGAACACACCAGAATCAGGTTTCAGTCTCAGCAGTGTACATTCAATTTATCCACAATCATCCGAATTCCTCGCTCTGTGAATGGTCCATAGCACACATGTAATTACACATTTCCACCAGAGAGGTCTCCAAGTCCCTGAAGATTAATAAACACTAAATAACGTTAATATCGTACGTATTAAATATTTACATTTAGGTATTTAGCACTTATCAGATGCTCTTATCCAGAATGACTTGTGTTAGGAGTCTTGCCCAAGTTCTCATTGGTGTAGTGCTGTCTGCTTATGTAGACCAGGTATTGAACCCTTGCCTGCCGTGTTGAAATCAGCGGTATTCCTCAGTATACTACACCAACCATGTGTATGAATATGTGTGTACTCATCTTGAACATTATGTGCACTTAACAAAAATAATTATCTGTACCTTACAAATAAGTTATTCTGATTCTCGTGAAATTATCTCATGTCAAATAAATGTTAATGGTACTTCCACCAACAAGTCATTCAGTCAGTCCTGGGCTGTGTTCTGGCTGGACCTCTCCCTGGATCCGCAGAGAAAATGATAGCAGAGCCAATAAGACAGAAATGAGAAAGCATTATAATTAAGTTGTCACGCTAAAAGAGACCCAAAAAGTCTTAATGTGAATCAACCCACTTTAAACTACTCCAGATCTCCACGCTGGGGCTTCTGAAAATCACAAACAAGAAATGCTCTAATAATGCTGAGGTTTAATATTGAACCTGGTGGAACAATTGAAATGGGCGATATGAAAATGGATGTAAAAATGGATGTGGCATGTCTAGTGCGCTTTTACAACCACAAATTAATATACAATATTGAGAAAATGTAATATATATTATGTATAAAAGTATATTCATTCATTATCTGTAACCCTTATCCAGTTCAGGGTCGTGGTGTGTCCAGAGACTACCTGGAATCACTGGGCACAAGGCGGGAATACACCCTGGAGGGGGCCCCAGTCCTTCACAGGGCAACACACACTCACACATTCACTCACACACTCACACCTACGGACAATTTTGAATCGCCAATCCACCTACCAACGTGTGTTTTTGGAGCGTGGGAGGAAACCAGAGCACCCGGAGGAAACCCACACAGACACAGGGAGAACACACCACACTCCTCACAGACAGTCACCCGGAGGAAACCCACGCAGACACAGAGAGAACACACCGCACTCCTCACAGACAGTCACCCGGAGGAAACCCACGCAGACACAGAGAGAACACACCACACTCCTCACAGACAGTCACCCGGAGCGGGAATCGAACCCACAACCTCAAGGTCCCTGGAGCTGTGTGACTGTGACACTACATGCTGCACCACTGTGCCGCCCAATCCCTAAATGATAGGGAGAGGAGGTCCTACACGATGGTGACCATGTTTAAAATCTGTTTAGTACAATATCTCTGACACCTCCAGGCCACTGTGTGTCAGTATAATGACAAAACCATGACACATTCTCTGGGAGAAGAAACGTTTACAAGGTGACGCTAACAGACCTTGCTCTTTAATCTGGCGAATCTGCCGCACCGTCTCCTTGAGGATGGCACACTTGTCCGGCTTCACGTTGAAGCTGTCAATGTCACTGAGGTTCGCAGAGATGAGCTCAGCTAGCTCCTCGATATATTTACTCTCCTGCTCCCGCCGACGCTTGTCACACCTGTAGGGGGCGCAAGAGAGCATCAGTATATTACTCTTATACTACCTTAAAATTCCAGGAAGTTTTGAAGGTGTGTGGCTTTGTTGTACGTGGATGAAACAGTGTGTTTCCCCACAGATATCGTTCTGATCTAACAGCTGAGCACTGTATACACAACAGGACATTTCCTGTAAGCGTCTTCCCTTTTCGTACCCAAGAAAGAGGCAATTACAAAAGTCATTGCCAGTCGGATTCATAGGTAAATACGTTCCCTAAGAGTTTAAACACTTCCTTGACTCTGTCTTCTTGTCTTTTAGGAAATCGCTGGATTGGCTGAAAAAAGTAATGAGAGGAAAGAGACTTGTTTTTATTGTTGTTACCTTCTCTTTTTGCTCTTTGGACAAATGATGATAAAAATCCCAATCAAAATGTGATGTATATCTTTAATCACTAGCGTTGGGGTGTAGGATTGACCGGGAATTTTGGTGGCTGCAGGTAGGAAGAGAGTGGGGTGGACCTTATGTGAACCTCTAAAGGATATTTCACATCTTGTGTATGATTATAATAATTAATATTAATCACAGTGTTGTGAATTCGTGGACTGTTTTTCCTGTAAAACGCCTGATGATCACAAAAAAAAAGCCTGCAGGCTTCTAAACCATGAATTAACCCCTAATATCACATCATATGTTTCCACCTCAACCACCAATGCATGAAAAGACTGCACTAGTCTTCGATTTCTCATCAACGTCGGTAGCATTAGCAGATACATCGGTAGAAAACGTGTACTTAGCTGTTTACCACCATTAGCCATGCTCCCTTTGCCCAAAATATCAAAGCTACAAGCCTGGGGGCTCTACATATTAAATCTCTAAGAAGGTGGGATAACTGACAATGCAAGTTTATGTTCAAGGCCTACTGCACAATATTCTGTTTTTAAAATCTCATTTAACGTGAAATGGGATTTACACAAACCCTGTAAATCACACTGATACACCAGTCTCTCACCCTCCTCTGGACTGAAGGGAAGTGGAGGAAATGATGCTTAAACTAACACCATAGAAGATACACTGGACGATCACAGGACCCCCACAGAGCAGGTGTGATGTGGTGGTGGATCATTCTCAGCGCTGCAGTGACACTGACGTGGTGGTGGTGTGTTAGTGTGTGCTGTGCTGGTGTAGAGTGGATCAGACACAGCAGTGCTGCTGGAGTTTTTAAACCCCTCAGTGTCTGGACCGAGAACAGTCCACCGACCAAAAACATCCAGCCGACAGCGTCCTGTGTCACTGATGAAGGACTAGAGGACGAGCGACACACACTGTGCAGCGACAGATGAGCTACTGTCTCTAACTTTACATCTACAAGGTGGACCAACGAGGGAGGAGCATCTTAACAGGTGGGAGGCACAGTGTTTAAGAACTCCAGCAGCACTGCTGTGTCTGATCCACTCGTACCAGCGAAACCCACTAATGGCACGCTTTTCCGCTGCATGATCCCTACCTGACATGACCTGGCTCTGCTCTTTTGCTTTTCCATTAGGAAAACCTCGTACCTGGCCCATGGAACCAGGGACTTAAAAAGAACCGGGTTCCATGGGCCAGGTATGAGATTTTCCTAATAAGAATGAAACTTCAACCAAATCTTACCTGTTCCGTATGGTTCCTGACCAGCAGGTGTGCTCCAGAGAGAATGGACAGTGTAGAAACAAGGAACGTGTCCCTAGTCCCTAATCCAGTGATCGATCAGTGTACAACAGTGGCTATAAACACAGCCCCCAAATGCTAATTAAGTGAAAGTGAATCATCTGAATCTGACTCTGACTCTTTTAAATGAACACTTTTGAAAGGTTCCCGTCGTGTCTCTTCTATCCCGGCAGTCCTGATTCACCCAGAAATACGTCACATTTAGAAATTAAACCCTGTCTGAATTTATATTTCCTGTTAAAATGCTAAGCTCTATCTGTGTGTTCAGTGTGATTTTCAGTAGTGCTGCAAAGCCTATCCAAACCTGTCCATAGCAACAGTTGCTATGAAGGAACAAGTAAATGGGCAAAGCATGGTTATACCAATATTGCCCCAAAATTATACATCTGTGATATTTACTCGCGAAAACAGAGCAAATAAACAAATCATAAATGTCCGAGTGTAAATCTTACCCCAGGCCTGGCGTGTCACAGGTGGACAGCTTGCGTTTGCGATCGGAACACAGCGGCTCCATGGAGTTCTCCCCCACTCCACTCATCTTGTAAACATATCAGCACCTGGATGGACAGACACACAGAGGAGAGCGTAAAATATTCGCTAAAGCATTTTCAAACGATTCAGCCTCTAATACCCTCCCCACAGGGCAAGAAACAGCTCCTAAAATAGCCTCAATATCCTCCAAAAGAAGGCCTTTCTTTTACAGCTCAGTCTCCATTCCTAACCATATTTAAGGCTGCACCAATCATGCAGCACTGTGCTGGCAGCAGGCTAACCGCGTGCTGTAGTGGGCACATGACCACCATAACTGCCTATTTGTTGTTTCCTTTTTTGCTATGAGAACAGAGCGAAGCGTAGCATGATTTAAAGCAGAATGGGGAAGCTCCGCTCGCACGGCACTTCAGTTTAATCAAAGCACAAAGAGCAATACTGAGCTTTCGAGTGCATTTTTGCCGCTTGCTGCAAGCGCCATTCCACTTGTGTGAAATGCTCCCATTGTGTGGCATCCATGATTGGTATGGAACTATCAAAAACGTAACAGAAACCTTCTGTCTGCTGCTATGCCTCATGACCTCTGGTAAAAACAAGCTTGCCTTAGCCTAATTTCTGATGCTGCCATTTTATATACAGAGTTATAGGAAGGGTAGGGGTTAAAGGAGCCTCATGCAGTGGATAGACTTAATACTAAAGTGTTAAACATTGTAAAAACTTTTGGTATTTTTTTTTTTTTGCACTTTTACCACCTTATCTCTGACTCTTCAAACACATTACACTATCACTAGGTTAAAAGTGCATCAATTATAAAAGTTGTTTATTTTTAACAAATAAAATTAAGCTCGTCACTGAACGCCTGGAACATTCTTTCTTTGTCCTTTTGTCTCTTAAATTATAGTTCAAATACTTTAAAGGAGGGTCCTGGAGGTTGTGGGTTCGATTCCCGCTTCGGGTGACTGTCTGTGAGGAGTGTGGTGTGTTCTCCCTGTGTCTGCATGGGTCTCCTCCGGGTGACTGTCTGTGAGGAGTGTGGTGTGTTCTCCCTGTGTCTGCGTGGGTCTCCTCCGGGTGACTGTCTGTGAGGAGTGTGGTGTGTTCTCCCTGTGTCTGCGTGGGTTTCCTCCGGGTGACTGTCTATGAGGAGTGTGGTGTGTTCTCCCTGTGTCTGCGTGGGTTTCCTCTGGGTGACTGTCTGTGAGGAGTGTGGTGTGTTCTCTCTGTGTCTGCGTGGGTTTCCTCCGGGTGACTGACTGCGAGGAGTGTGGTGTGTTCTCCCTGTGTCTGTGTGGGTTTCTTCCGGGTGACTGTCTGTGAGGAGTGTGATGTGTTCTCTATGTGTCCGCATAGGTTTCCTCTCACAGTGCCAAAACACACGTTGGTAGGTGGATTGGCGACTCAAAAGTGTCCGTGAGTGTGTGAGTGAAGGTGTCTGTGTGTCTGTATTGCCCTGTGAAGGACTGGCGCCCCCTCCAGGGTGTATTCCCGCCTTGCGCCCAATTATTCCAGGTAGGCTCTGGACCCACCGTGACCCTGAACTGGATAAGCGCTTACAGAAAATGAATGAATGAATGAATAATTTAAAGGAACACTAGGTAAGATGATAGCATTGCTCATGGGCTCCACTCAAACACTGTAGAATATAGGTCACTTTTACAGCATGGTCCTGAAATCAATGGTGGAGTTACACAGCACAGTTTCTGTTGTGTTGAGCCCAGAGTAGCAATAACAGATGCCTCAATCTCCTTATTACAACTCGGTGCAGCATCACGGCAATTTTGAAGCTGTAATTTTAAGATAAAAATACTACCCAGTGTTGCTTTAACAACATATAGATTAGTTATAACAACTTTTTTGGGAAATGGGGTTTGTATTTATACTTTTTCACATTACAGTAAGCTTTATCCTGAATGTCTCGCTGTATACACACACACACACACACACACACACACTCCCAGCATGCCGCTCAGCAGACTTTCTGACACAGGAATCTATCATTCCATATTTTCCAGCTGATTAGCGAGTGCTGGGCGAGGGGGAGGAACGAGCGCGTGATTGGTCAGTCTGTCTGGTCTATGAGACGCTGATGCAACGGAGAGGTAAACCCTGCTGAGAGGGAGAGAGAGGGATACAGCAAGAGTGTAGACAGAGAGAGCCCTCTCCCCCTTCCCCTGTCTCCTTTCCCTCTCTCCATCTCTCCTCCCATACTCTCCTTCACCGTCTCTCTCACTTCCAGTCTTTCTTCTCTCCCATCTCTCTCAGTCTCCTTCCCTTCTGTTTCCACCTCCCTCCCTCTTCCTCTCTCTACACCTTTCCAGCTTTCCATCTCTCTCTCCTCCTTTCTCTATCAATTAACGTCCGGGTTTCTATCAACCTTTCTCCATCTTTATCCAGGCCCCTTGTCTCTTTCATTCTCCATTTATTTCTCATTCCCCCTCTTCCTTTTTTCTCTCAGTATCTTACTCTGAGATGTCTCTCTCTCTCTCTCTCTCTCTCTCTACACCTCCCTCTCCGTCTCTGTCTGTCTGTTTTCCCCAATTCCTCACTACTGTTGTCTACTTTTCTCTGCTTTTCACTCACTCTCTCAGGGGCTGGCCGCTCTGTACCTTGTCTCCTTGCAGACAGTAAATAAAATGGACGTCCTGATGATGTTCTTATCTTTGAGACGTATTTGTATACGAAATAAAATGCTCTAGTTATTAAGCCGCTATGTACTGCAACAGGTTTCACCACACATTAAAACCACCCCAGTGCATTGACATTAAAAGACAGTTATTAAAACAAAAGCATCATAAAGGGATTTAAGCATCTTTTTTTACATTGCAGTTTACCACATTAGCCTCGAGGCCTACAGCACCCTGTAACAGATGAACATATGCTATTCTGTACGTCCAAATATGTGTGGCCACTGCTTATATTCAGTGAATCCATTTAGAGAGTGACAGGGTGAGTGTATGAGTGACTGGGTTACTGTCTGAAACTATCCACAGGGGTGAGTGACTGAGCGAGTGGAAGGATCTGTCCACTCTCCACGATCTTGAGAGTTAGGCTATAGAGCAGTGGAACTGTGTTCTCAAAGCCTTCGGGATGAGTTCCGACTTAACCACTGCTCTCATGGCTGAATGCCATCAAACCCTCGCAGCAAATGTTCCGTAATCTCCTGTCTAGCCTTCCCAGAAGTGTAGATACACTGTGATGCTGGACTGTGTCATGTCTTCCAGCTCGACCTGTCAGCGGTTTTCAAGGCGATGATGAGCCCTTCTCTAATTGTCATCTGAAGCATCAAGTCATCGTTCCCCAAAGCGGAGACGGCAGGTTTCAGCACACTGCCTCCTTCACAGTCTTGTAGACAGCCTTGCACACCGGAGCAGAGCGAGAATCCAGACAATTTCTCTCAATTAGCCGATCTTTTCTTCAACGCACCTCCCGCTCCACCGTGTACACACTGACATCAGTTGTCACATGTTGGGGGAGAAATGTGCTACGTTTCATTTGCCTTTCAAAAAGCCACAGAGACCCGCTTCTCCCAATTAAAAGACGGGTGGCGTGCGGAGGTTCGGAGCCAACCCCCTCGATGGTGGCGCGGCAGGCTCCAGACGGAGCTTCAGAACTGACACCGGACCTAATTGAGGAGCACAGCTCTGTGGATGAATAAACACGTGCGAGCGCAGTGCTACGAGACGGAACTGAACAAGTGTGCGTCGTCTTGCTATTTACTGAAACGTTCTGTTTGGTGCCTCGTGAGAGTCTTCCCTTGCGGGGTGTTGCTGAAGCTGAGCCTTGGGGATCAAACGCTCACAGATTTCATAGGAATTAAACAATAATCACTCCTGTCTGAGGGATTTCTGATAGAACACCTACATTGGTAATACACTTCTACAACAAGGTCCTGAATCAAGGGGGAAGGAGGGTGGTGCTTGCCTAACCCTCCCTCAAAAGTTACATAGTGCAGTTTCTATGGTGCTGAGCCCAGAGTAGCATTGGCAGAAGCTGTATCCTCCCCATTACAGCTCAATGGAACGCCACGATCCGTTGTGTGAAGCAGGCAGCATTTACAGGCAGCATAGGCACGCTCCTGAGAAATGGACTGTCCCATTCGGAACACAGCATAAGGCAGCGCCCTTATTTCGGCTGAATTCTGAAGGCACTGTGATGTGTCGTTCTCGGGGAAAGGCAATCACATGAGGCAGCACTTCAAAACATAGCAGAAGAAGTCGGGCGGAGGACACGTCTCCTCAAAGTAGTCCTCTTCTCTCGAATCCCGAACTCCTAAAGAGCTAAAGTGAGGAAAAATAGCTGCTGCTACTTCGGAATCCATCCTGTCTCTGAGGTAAATCACAGATAAAAACTGAGGTACATTCAGTATCTTCAGTGATGGACTGGTGCTGTTCAGGGTGCAGGGCTCTAGACTGTGACAAAAATATACATTTGTGTGTAAAACAGTTAATTAACGGGTGGCACGGTGGCACAGCAGGTAGGTGTCGCAGTCACAAAGCTCCAGGGGCCTGGAGGTTGTGGGTTCGATTCCCGCTCCGGGTGACTGTCTGTGAGGAGTGTGGTGTGTTCTCCCTGTGTCTGCATGGGTTTCCTCCGGGTGACTGTCTGTGAGGAGTGTGATGTGTTCTCCCTGTGTCTGCGTGGGTTTCCTCCGGGTGACTGTCTGTGAGGAGTGTGGTGTGTTCTCTCTGTGTCTGCGTGGGTTTCCTGCGGGTGCTCCGGTTTACTTCCACAGGCCAAAAACACACGTTGGTAGGTGGATTGGCGACTCAAAAGTGTCTGTAGGTGTGAGTGTGTGAGTGAATGTGTGAGTGTGTGTCGCCCTGTGAAGGACTGGCGCCCCCTCCAGGGTGTGTTCCCCCCTTGCGCCCAATGACTCCAGGTAGGCTCTGGACCCACTGGACCCCATCCAACTGGATAAGGGTTACAGATAATGAATGAATGAATAAATGAATGAATGAATGAATGAATAGTTAAGTCTGTAATGGCAACAGGCAGCAACTTTAAGAAAAAAAATGTGTCTTTTTACCTTGGAAGGTAAACGATATAATGTGAAGCATCCAATCAAAAGGCCTGCATGTATATGGGATTTGAACCAAAAATGTGACAATGGAAGCAGTAGCTAAGTGGAGCAGACATTGTAACAGGAACAAATCATTTGCAACAAACAAATAAATAAATAGACAAACAAACAAACATGCAACTGCTTTATGACCTATTATTGTTTGTCACAAAAAGCTTTTGGTGCCTTGTATTTTTAATTTAGGAGCCACTGCCTCAAGTTAATCTTTTGGGTGGAGCCCTGAGGTGTGTCCTAACCTTGCTCTCAGTGATTCCAGATCTCTGGACCCACTGCGACCCTGACACTGAATGAACAAACTCTGAAGCTCAAAGAGAAACCCAAATTCTATGTCTGTTATGTCAGAAAAATATCACCTGCGCGGGTCGTCACGATGCCGAGCGCCTGGAAAGCGACCCAGGAAAAGCAATGCCAATTAAGACCAGACTAATCTGTACTGCAATAACATTTCTGTCCAGGTCGTACAGCCCTAATAGAGCTGCTTCCTTCTCCTCTCCTCTCAACAGCACGGTCCTGAGAGAAAGGTCACAAGGAGGTGACGATTTGAAGGAGCAGTCGAGTTTGGTGGAGGTACAGAAAGAGTAGGAGGGTCCTCTTCAGCGCTTCTTCACATGAAGAAAAGAGGAGGGCTGTAATTGCACAGTGGACGAGAGAATGGTTTATTATTCGCCGTCTGAATGCCTCAGGGAAATGGGTCACCTCCAGTCTAGTCAGCACTCTTTCTTCCCCCCCACAGACCGGCCAGCCATCTGAGATCTGAATACAGGTTTTGTAGATTTTCTAACTGCAATTAATTGCTAAATCTATGCTTCTTCTAAAATGATCTCATATGTTTCTGTAGAGGAGATGTGACTCAGAAAAACCCAACACACTGTGTCGTTTACCACATGTGTGTGTGTCTGGGTGAGTGAGTGTGCGAGAGTGTAAATGAGTGAACATACGAGTCCATGTTTGAGTATGTATGGAAGTGAGTGAGTGTGTAAATAAATGATCATGCATGTGGGTGAATTAATGACTGATTGTGAGTATGTGAGTGTGCGAATGAATGAGTCTCTGGGTATGTTTGGACACGAGTGTGTCAATAAGTGTGCGTGAGTTTGTGAGTGAGTGTGTGAATGATTCAATCTGTGAGAGTGAATGAGTGAGGGAGTGTGTGTGTGAGAATGAGCTAGAGTGAGTGAGTGAGTGAGTGAGTATGTGTGCATGTGAGTGGGTGAGTAAATGAGTGAGCTTATGTGAGTGTGTGAATGAGTGAAAGTAAGTAATAATGTGAGTATTTGAGTGTTGGGGGGGTGAGTGAATAAAGGAGTGATCGTGTGAATGCAGGAGTCTATGAGTGAGTGTGTGAGTATGTGTATCCGAACGTGTGAGTGAGTGAGTGAGTGTGTATGTGAGCGAGTAAACGAGTGAGCGTGAGTATGTGTCCATGTGAATGAGTGAGTGAGGCGAGGTGAGTGGATGATGTTTTGTGAGAAGGCGGTGCTGAGCAAACCCCAGAGAAGTGGGCGTGACCTGTTTAGAACTGACAGCTTCAACCCTGTTCTCCTCAGCCATCCGTCTCAGAAATGTTTTTTTAACACAGTGGAGATGAAAAAGATGAGTGTTTGCCCTCTGTACTGAATCACACCTGGACTTTTCCTCCATCTGCTCTCCCTCCCTTTCTCTACCTCTCCCATCACTCCATCCATTTATAGTTGAACAAATAAGACGTCGTCGGGGTCCATGTGTGCACCACCACTTTCCCCAAACCCCGAAACAACTGAAGTGGGCGGAGTCTGGAAAAGTCTCCTCCCACAGCACTCACCTGTTAAGCAGTGTTTAAACTAAGAGCTCCTGCTTCTTCCAGCTTCACATCCTGCAACAGAAGAGAAGAGAAGAGAAGGTAAACCCGGGGTCAGTTCTGTGGGAGTCGCGGAGCTGAAAGAGAAACTGAAATCCATCAGCACAGTTTTCATCAATATCAAACATGTGACCTCCAACGGCCCTTAAACGACAGCAGAGGGCCGCACATGCACGGGGAGATGGAGGAAGTGCATTGATTTTATTTAGTGGGGGGTCAGGCGACACTCAATATCTGCACAAAGCAACACCGCAGGAACAATGCAGTAATGTTTTCACAGTTCACCCCGTAATAAAAGTAGGATAACACATAGAACTGCATGATAATATAATTATGATCATATCCGAGGGCATTAAGATTTGATTTGGATGTGTCTAATGTGTGTAAATGTCCAAGTTTAATTAAAGGAACATATGCTCCCCTTTTTCCACAAGTGAACACAGTTCTGGGTCTTAATAAAATCTCAGTGACCTGCTTTGGTCAAAACACCACAAGGATCGAACCCCACAGCAGCGTTCTCCCCCGGTCTGAATCAGTGGTGGACAGTAACGGAGTAAATGTAATTCATTACTGTACTTAAGTATTTATTTAGTACTTTACGGGAGTATTTTTATTTTGCGGGACATTTTACTTTTAACTTCACTTAGTGCTGGACAATCATCCAACATCAGCATATATCACAATATAACATTGTTTAATAACACTAATAGTAGTTTTAAAAACACATTTTCATTCATTCATTCATTCATTATCTGTAACCCTTATCCAGTTCAGGGTCACGGTGGGTCTGGTGCCTACCTGGAATCATTGGGCACAAGACAGGAACACACCCTGGAGGGGGCGCCAGTCCTTCACAGGGCAACACACACACTCACACCTACGGACACTTTTTTTTGAGTCGCCAATCCCCCTACCAACGTGTGTTTTTGGACTGTGGGAGGAAACCGGAGCACCCAGAGGAAACCCACACAGACACAGAGAGAACACACCACACTCCTCACAGACAGTCACCCGGAGGAAACCCACACAGACACAGAGAGAACACACCACACTCCTCACAGACAGTCACCCGGAGGAAACCGACGCAGACACAGAGAGAACACACCACACTCCTCACAGACAGTCACCCGGAGGAAACCCACGCAGACACAGGGAGAACACACCACACTCCTCACAGACAGTCACCCGGAGCGGGAATTGAACCCACAACCTCCAGCCCCTGGAGCTGTGTGACTGCGACACTAACCTACTGCACCACCGTGCCGCCCCTAAAACACATTTTCAATATTTCAGTATACGTTGTTTACAGCATCAGTCACTGACGGTGATTAAAGGGCGCTGCCGTCAATTCTCTGCACAAGCCAAGGTTTTCTTTTTATTTGATGATGATGCCATGAGCCCTGTCAGTTCTTGGCAGGTTTTCTGTGGTTTATCGTTCACATCGATAACGGAATTATATTGTTTTGACCAAATTTAAGAAATATATTGTGATATAAATTTGGTCCAGCTCTAACTCCACTACATTTCTTACTTTTTACTCCACTACATTATTAGAAACCTGTCGTATAATAAGTGTTTTAAGTGAATAAGTGAATAATCAGGTTACAGTAAACACTTAAAGGCTAAGCAGCAGCTCTATGAAAGTGTCACACAAATAAATACAGTGGTTGAGTTCCTAACTTGTGTTTATTGATCGTCAGAAAACATGTTATTTCTTACTAATTGAAGGAATAAGGTTTAAAAGACAAACCCCTGGTATCGCCATGCACCTTCAGCTCGCCCCGACCCTGAGTGCACAGCAGTGAGCAGCGAGGAGCAGAAGCTCTGTTTAACCTCATCCTTGAGCTCACACCGTAATTGGAGAGACTCAGAAAAGGGGGCGGGGCAAATCTACAGCCTCTGCATTCACAGAAAATGTTTCTGGTGTTTTACATGTTATAGATATTTCTGAATTAGTCAAAAAAAATATCAATATCCCGTCAGTCTCTCTCCGTCTCTCCCTCCCCTCTCACACACACAAGGCACACACAAGGGAGGGAGAGCAGCTGGCTGTGAACATAGGGAAAGGTACAGCGTGTTTGAGGAGAAAATGAGCATGAATGATTTAGGACTGGAGGAGGAGGAGGAGGAGGACGGCTCTCATGACTAATGATGTTTATGTGTGAGAGATCCATTAGGCAGCTGTTTACAAGCATGAAGAGTCACTGTCAGAGAGAGAGAGAGAGAGAGAGAGAGAGAGATCAGAAAACAGGAGAGAGAGCATTGCTTCTTCCTGCTTATATTCTTCTACCTGTCTTCCCATGTCTGGACCTGCATTCCATCTCTCTCTCTCTCTCTCTCTCTCTCTCTCTCTCTCTCTCTACACCTCCAAAGTTCAGTCTCAGAAGTTGGTTTTGCATGTTCTGTTTCTGCTGATGTGAGTTAACCCTGGGGTCCAATGTCAAGAGAAACACGAGAATCTTTGCTGTTTCTCCTTTTGTATCTTTTTCGTTTTTCATAAAGTCCCCATCTCTTTTTAGACCCAAAGCGCTGAGTTGTGTTCTCGCAGCTGAAGGATGGAAGCTTGTGGATTTATTCAGAAATGAAAGGAGATCTCAGAATTGAGAGCGAGTGATTTCTCTGTTCTCAGAAATAACCCCTCAATGTCTTTTTTCACTGGAAATTAAATCAACGAAAGGCGTTCTTTGCTTACTTTCTGTTTAAAGTTCATACGAGATGTACCTATTTATATTTTTATGATATCGTAGTGTCTCAATACTGTATATAAACAAGTGTGTGTGTGTGTGTGTGTGTGTGTTTCCTTGAGTGTCACTGTTCTGTACAATTCAAGGGCAGAGTTAGTTTTCAGTGAGATTATCAATGTGAGCTGAAGGACAATAAGTAGAAGAATGATCCGTTGGGTGTGTGTGTGTGTGTGTGTGTGTGTGTGTTTAAATGAGAAAGAGAGAGCGAGCAGGAGAGAGAAAAGGAGTGAGAGTGCGTTTTTGTTGGAGAAGATCCGTAGCACTTAATCCACACACGGCTGGGTGCAGGCAGCACACTCAAGAAAAACAGAAAATAAACACGACAAAAACAAATAAGAAGCCTACTCTGCACTGACTCAAAGCACAGAGACAGAGACAGAGAGAGGGAGAGAGAGTGAAGGCAGAGAGATAGGGGAGAGTGAAGGGAGACAAAGGTAGAGGGAGATGTGGGGGGCGGGTATCCACGGTGATGTGAGTCAGAAACGCCACACTGTATTAAACAAGGTAAATTAGGACCCTCGTCTGTTCACAAATGACTGATGACATCCAGCGGACCCCTTCAGATCACACCACTGACTACAGTACACTCTCTCGGCTGGAAACAAAACCCTGTATCTCCATCTCGCTGTTGTTGCATAATTTGAGAGACCACCACCAATGTACCCAGTGTACTCTTATTAATCGAATGAGAGTGAAGGAGGAGAGAGAGAGAGAGAAAGAGAAAACGAGTGAGAGAGAGAGCTAGAGAGAGAGAGCAAGACAAAACGAGTGAGAGAGAGAGCTAGAGAGAGAGAGCAAGACAAAACGAGTGAGAGAGAAAGAGAAAACGAGTGAGAGAGAGAGAAAACGAGTGTGAGAGAGAGAGAAAACGAGAGAGAAAGAGAGTGAGAGAGAGAGAGAAAGAGAAAACGAGTGAGAGAGAGCAAGAGAAAACGAGTGACAGAGAGAGAGAAAACGAGTGAGAGAGAGCAAAAGAGAAAACGAGTGACAGAGAGAGAGAAAACAAGTGAGAGAGCAAAAGAAAAAACGAGTGAGAGAGAAAACGAGTGAGAGAGAGAGCAAAAGAAAAAACGAGTGAGAGAGAGAAACAGAAAACGAGTGACAGAGAGAGAGAAAACGAGTGAGAGAGCAAAAGAAAAAACGAGTGAGAGAGAAAACGAGTGAGAGAGCAAAAGAGAAAATGAGTGAGAGAGAGAAAACGAGAAAACGAGTGAGAGAGAGAGAAAACGAGTGAGAGAGAGAGCAAAAGAGAAAACGAGTGAGAGAGAAAACGAGTGAGAGAGAGAGCAAAAGAGAAAACGAGTGAGAGAGAGAAAACGAGAAAACGAGTGAGAGAGAGAGAAAACGAGTGAGAGAGAGAGCAAAAGAGAAAACGAGTGAGAGAGAGAGAAAACGAGAAAACGAGTGAGAGAGAGCAAAAGAAAACGAGTGAGAGAGAGAAAAAGAGAAAACGAGTGAGAGAGAGAAAGAGAAAACGAGTGAGAGAGAGAGCTAGAGAAAGACAAAACGAGAGAGAGAGCGAAAGAAAACGAGTGAGAGAGCAAGAGAAAACAAGTGAGAGAGAGAGAGAAAGATAAAGCGAGCATAAAATGAGACAAAAACGTGAAAGGACAAAAGTGTGTAATTGGAATAAAAAAGAATAAATTGTGTGTGTGAGTGTGTGTGAGAGAGAGAGAGAGAGAGAGAGAGAGACGCGAGTTCACAGAACGGTCACTCTACCTGTGAAACACACTTGTGTTTCTCAGATACTTGGGAAAACACACACGTCCCTGTCTGCTGTTGGGGGTATCATCTATACGAGTGTGTGTAGGGACAGTGGAGTGGTGGCAGTGTGGTAGGTTTAGTGTGCGTGTGTGTGTGTGTGTGTGTGTGTGTGTAAAAGACACTCGTCCTGTACAGACGCCTCACAGAGGGAGAGTCAGAGTCCTCACCTTTGTTTACTAAATACACTCCGCAGCCTCAGGGGACATCAGAGATTACACTGACTCTACACTGCTGTAAACAAGACACACACACACACACACACACACACTACCACAGCTAAGTAGGTTGCTGATAGTGAACTGATAATCTACACACTACTCACACCAACAGCGTTTTTAAAAATCTCTTTTCCACTGAGTGGTACCTGCACTACTCTAACTTTTGTCCCTGGTTTATTTTCCACCACCACTGCTATCCCACAAAATGTATCCAGTGACATCACAAAACCCCGTCTCTCACAGGAACAGTGGTCTTTGGAAACCACAGCAACGGCGGCGGTAACATTAAGTGGTGTTTACTCATGGTGTATCGGCGTGTTGTTGTTGTTTGGGACTGAACACAGCTCCGTCATCAGTTCAGACAGATCAGTAGAGTTTGTTCCTTCCTTGTTGCAGCGTCCAGCTCTCGCTGGATTCTTTCGTCGGCCACCGATCCAAGGAGCGTTTGAACCTCTTCAAAAGACCACGGTGTCATTTTACGAGCTGCCGTCGTGAGTCGGATAAAAACAAACGTGATCTCTGCTGCAGCTGGAGATTTTACAGATGGAGAGTTGGTGCTGGTCGTCTGCGTTGCGTGGCGTAGAGTGACGACTCTCTCTGGACCATCAGCGCTCTGCAAGGTTTACACCCCACGGTTTAGTCCACTCACTTAACCCAATTTGCCAAATGGAAATGCAAAAAACCCAGTAGAGTCTCGCTGTATTGTGTAGGGACCATGTGAGCCCAGCCCTGAGTTGGTAATGCATGTATGTAGCTAAACGTGTGTTTGTGCGTGTGTTAGATAACAGTTCTGGGCAACAAAGTCGTTAATCACGATGTATTTAAACGATTAACCGCAATAAAAAAAAATCAATATGGCACTGGAACTAATATGTAATATATTTCTGTTTGTAATACTGTGGTGGAGAAAACCCGGCATCATCCTCAGTTTGGCACCCTGCTGCGCTGCACCTCCCTGCCCCCACCTCTCGTCCACCACATCCCTGCAGCCCTCCATCCCTCCAGACGAGGAAAAAGATTAATGCTTTGCTTCGCTCGCCGTGGCAGGCTGAACAGGGGAGAATAATTTGTTTTCTGCTGCTGTCTCTCTCTTTCTTGGTGCTACCTCCCCATCTCTCTCTCTCTCTCTCTCTCTCTCTCTCTCTCTCTCTCAGGAAGGTGCATCTTTTTTTGTCCCTCTGACCTCATATCTTCTGCTTCCTTTCTCAACCTCTGCCTCGGACACAAAAAATAACACCTATAACAGAATGTATTCTGTTTTTGTATTTTTTTTTTTTTTTTTTTTTACAAAAACGGGTATGCAAATAACTCCCATTGTGCTCCAACAGCAGCAGCAGCAGCCGGTCATCGGTGGCCGTCCAGGTGGTCTGGTCTGCACATCTGAGAAAACAGACCGCTGGAAAAGGATCCATCCGTCATAACAACAACAACAAATCTCCCACCAGGATGAAGCAGTTAAGGAAAAGGAACGAACGAATGAATGATGAATTAATGACATACACCACTCAGCCATGACCTGGAGGAACCGTGTTCTCTGGAGTGAAGCAGCTCAGTCCAGCACCTCTGGAATGAGCCGGAGTGGGGGTTGTGATCCAGAACTAATCATTCAACATCAGCACCAGACGTCACTACGTTGGCTGATCTCCATCAAATCCTCACAGCGAGTTTACACTCCCCTCTAGCGTTGAGCATTGCCACCAACGTAGAAGAGGTATCCTCCACACAACTGGGAGAGAACTGGTCTACACACTTATGGCCACACTGCTACTTTCATGATGGTACTCCGAGCAGACCAAAAAAAAAAAAAAAAAAACCCACAGGATGTGTTTTTTTTTCTCGTTGCCGTGCCGACGGGAGTGTTACAGGAGGAGAAGCAGCAGCCCACCTTGTATCAGGGAGGTGGAGAAAAGGGGGCTTGTATCCCTCCACAGCAACACACACACTCACACACACAAGCCTGAGAGAGAGAGAGAGAGAGAGAGAGAGAGATAATAAGCACTTCTGTTTGACACTGTATGTTCATTATTATCATATTACGGCTGAACAGCCAATGGTATTAATCAACATCTTAATGGCAGCACAGGAAACAGAATTAACATCTTGATGATGGATGGAACGCAGGAGGAGAGCAGCTTTTGTTCGGCTTATTAATAAAGCACTGTTGATTCAGTGAGATTACACTCGCTCCCCAGGAACACAATCCAAATCTGCTGCCTCTGGAGAACCAGGAACTAGCTTCACTAAACTCTACTTTAAAAATACCGTGATGTCCACGCTCAGAACCTCTGGATTTATACCTGGTCCGATAGCAGCTTTCCACACTGCTGTTTTTGATTAAGGACCCAAATCAATCAAAACTCAGGACCCTGTGAGACCCACCGGTGTTTCTGAACTTCGCGTCGTCGATTCAAACACACTACCTACGAGAAGGTGACAACAACTTTAAGGTGACTTTCCTTCCATTAGCATGGAAGTCGGAAACTCCCGAAATGTCCTCAGCATTCGCTAAAACTCATCACTTTTCCTCACAGAGCGTGTCGATGTGTTCACTGTGGCCAACCACTGACCCTGAACCCCAGGCCTCTCAATGACCCGTCCCTTGGCCTCGCTGCTGACCCGTGAGCAATGTTAGTGCAGGGAGCCAAGGGAGGGCTCATGCTTCTCTTTTCCCTCTGGACACTGTGAGGAATGCTGCCAAGGCAAGAAACCAAAACCCATTCCCAACAAAAAAATAAAAAAGCCTCACAAAAATCCCTCGGAGCAGCAGCTTGTACACCTCATCACAAACAGGGGCTAGAACCTTCCAAAATATCGCTATACTACGGTCACAAAATCATCAGCACGGTGTGTCTGGACGCCTCTGAGGCCATACGTCAGTCGCGAGATTCAGCAGCAAATGAAGCTGGCATGAGGCTCCTAAATCAACAGATTTGAAATTCAGACGTGTAAAAATGCAGACGTAAGAAGTAGACGGTCACCTTTGCCATCAAAAAGAATCAACCAGGAGATCACAGACACAGTTTCAGGGGGTTGCTCTCTGGGTACGACAGCCCCCTGTTCTGTGGCAGCTAGAAAAGAAGTTGTGGGCTGACCTCATGTGTCTCTGAGGAAGCCCATGCTCGCACTGTGTGAGATATCAGGGGAGGTTTCTATGACAGGTGAAAGTGTAGACGAGTAGTACGTGTGTATAATGCTACTACATCCAGGCCACTGGGTGTCAGTATAATGGCTCTCATAATGTGAGAAAAAATATTGTAAAAATGACTGATCAGTACTTTAGGGAATAGATATACGTCCTTCATGTCCCTCGTCTGTGACAAGTGAGAAGATATTCTGGCTTCATATGGGATTTGAGTGATATTTTTCACTTTAACTTGTCAATTCAGTAGGAAACCTGTCCTTGTACAGCTTTTTTTAAATAGTTTTCACTTCTTCAAACAAACAAACAAACCAAAAAAAAAACATTCAATGTTACTGATGCAAAGCACTGGATAAGATCTCTTCTAAAGAATTTTGTTAAAGGCTAAGCAGCAGCTTTATGAAAGAGTCAAACAACTAAATACAGTGGTTGAGTTCCTAACTTGTGTTTATTGAGAGTCAGAAAACATGTTATTTCTTACTAATTGAAGAAATAAGGTTTAAAAGACCGTTGCCCCCCCCCAGCGGTGTTGGGAAACTCTAATAGGCGTCTTGCCTGTGACGTAGATGGTGGACAACAACTCTAGAAGCTGCACTTAATTTAATGCAAAATGAGGAAAAGGTGTGTTGTTTTTGGCTGCAATCATTCAATGTACAGTGGGACATCTGTGAACAAATGACCCAAAGATCCCAAAATATCCAGAAAATGGACTAAATTTGTCCACTTTAAATGGGCACTTTGGAAAGGACCCTCCGCTCACTCCGTTATCTGTAGCTCATTTCACTGGCGCTTTTCCAACAATATGGGCATGTAAGGACACCAACGAAAGGTGTTCAAGAGCCTCTGTAACATGGAGGTAAACAGGGTGAGGACACTCACTTCGCCTGTTTTAGTTGGTGTTAGTTAACGTTAGCTTGACTCGCTAAACTCGGTGGCTCAGATTATACTCGGCTACGTAGCTGCATTACGGAGGTTTATAGTGTCGGATGAATTCGAGTTCGACTTCGATCACATTTACAAGAATAACGGTACCTCTACATTTGAGTTTAGCTTATTGCTAGGCTATTGTCATGAATAATGTTGGTTATTTAGCTAGATACTGTCATAACAGTCAGTCATAACGGTGTTTTACCGCGGCGTTGTTCAGCTGTTGTCCACCAGTGACGTCACGGTCGCGTTCGAGAATTTCCGTTGCGAGCTCGGGTTTTCGGTCAATTTAATAAAATTGTCAGTTTTAAAGCAGATTAAGCTGCTATTTTCATTTTAATTCATACTTATATCTGTCAGTAACTACAATAATGTCAAACATTCATGGAGGTCCATTAAGTGGTGCTTAGCCTTTAAAAGTAAGTGTGAGTGAGTGAGTGAGTGAGTTACAAGCCACTTCCATAAAGTGCTTTGGATCAAAAAATATGAAGTCAACAGTGAAACTGTGGCCAGAAAGCAACCACTGATGAAATGCTAGAGGACAGTACATGTAAATGCATCAAAGAGACAGCGATAAATGGCACCTGATGAGAATGTTAAAGGCTACTGAGCTATGACTCTATACACTGTCTGTCAGACCATATACTGCACTAGTGTCTCCATCTTAAAAGATGCAGAGCTTCTGAACGCAAACAAACCAGAGAGAAAAGCAGTTTCCCAGAATCTTTGACATTGCCTTAAACACAGTAATGTTGACAACACTCATTTTAATAAATCACTGGTATATTCTATGTCTGAGTCGGGTGTATTGTTGCACATTGAACGCTGCATTATTCCATATATGGTATTAAAACTGTGTTTAAAACTTACTGAACTTGAAACTAAAAAACAAAACTATGCAGCAACCCTCTGAACTTCACAAGACAAAGTCTAAAAGATAAGAATAAAAACAATATCAGGAACTGAAGAGCTGTCCATTTCGTCATTTCCTGCCGAGTTTCGACAGCGCTGACACTTTCACCTCCAGAGTTCACCGACACGGAGCCGAAAAAACACCACACACTCACTACGCTCTTCCCCAAAGACACGTTTTCAACAATTACAGTAACACACACACACACACACACACACACACACAGAGTGAGAGAGCAAAAGGCTGTGTCCTGGATTTGAACCAGAAGAGAGAGCCAGGAAACAGATAAACACAGAAAGAGGAAATGTGGACAGTGTCAGATACAGACTTCAATATATTTCTGCATTTAAAAAATAAAGAACCAACACAGGAAGGGTCATGCTTTTTTTTTGATAATGAGAGTGTGGCCAAAAAAAGAATCCACCTTAACCTGACTGGAACAGATCAGCCAAGACATGTTTAGTGTCTGGATTTTCTTCCTTAACTTTACACTGGGGCTTAGAGGCTAATATTCACCATCCCTTATAGTCCGTGAATTCCGATACTTGAATGTACACCCATTGTACACAGGATTCCCCAATCAGGATGCATGATGCCACACAGCAGCTGCACATGAGCTTAAAGTTGCTATACCACAGGAGAACCCAGCAGACAATCCATCTCCCAGCACCCAGATAGATATCACTTAATATTAATAGTAGCATTATTATTGTTACCATTATTTTCACTATTATTATTATCATTGCCTTAATACCCATTAGTTCCATCACTCTTCTGAGTCTTGTTTCTACCCAAGATGTCTTCCTCCAGCCTCGAGGAAGCTTCTCCTCACCACTGCCGGCCTCAGCTTGCTCACATGAGGTTTTCTGATGCACATTATCTTTCTGATACTAATTCTGTAAAGCTGCTTTCTGGTACGTAGAGTTGTATAATTATACTGTGATTTGAAAGTTGCTATACTCCGTGTCAAGCACCATCCAATCAAAACCTTGTTTGTGATCCAGTATCCAATGGCCAGATGCCATCAAATCCTCACAGAAATGTTTCAGCTTCACGAGTCACGGTTGCTCCAGCCAAGAGTGTGAGCCAAAGCAGCCATTATCTAAAGCAGACTGTGGTGATTGGAGGCTTCAGTGAAGTGTGTTGTGTGTGTGAGCCTCCTGACTGCTCCGCGACGCTTTCACACCAGCCCTTTTTGATTCGGTTAAATCCAGCTCGGCCTTTCAGCTTTGATGCAGTTCGTTAGAACGGGTGTGAACATAGTAATCACACTCAGATGCGGACTGTTTAGCAGTTTAGCTGCTAATCGGCGCCATGTCCCCAGTCACACTTGTGCCCTTCAGGTGTAAACATCACTACGGCTTCAACACGAAACACAGCGGCTTAAAGCCAAACTGGGCCAAGCTTGACAGTGTTTTATTGGTCGTTGAAACAAATACATTTAACGTTATTGAGACAAACTATAATAATACCTTATGAAGTTTTGGAGGCTGTGAAACAAAACCTTTTAACCTTATGCTCTTTTACAACAGAGAAAATCATCCTCTCTCTCCCTATAATCCTCACCAACACATCCTGGACTCACCTGTTAAACCCTTTCTGATGAGTTCACCACAGCTTTTCTGTTTAGCTTTCTCTGTTTAACAAAATTCTCTGGATTATTAAAAGTGCTAGGTCAGGTCTGACCAATCAGAGGTGAGAAGATTCTCACGTGGTTTGTGGTGACATGTTTGCTGCACTTGGATTTTTTTACCCTTGTGTAAAAATCCAAATGGAACCTACAGGTGTAAATAAAAATGTCCTAAGAGACTGGGAACCACCGATGTCTTGTCTGAACTACACTAGATCGGGTTATAAATGTTATGAATGCACTGGCCTTTACAAACTAACAGCTATTTTTCCATCAATTAATAGGCAGAGGAAGAGAGCGAGAGAGATATTACAGCATGTCCATAACAACAGAGGACTTCATCTAACTCTAAACTGAATCCCCGGTTCAGTTCCCGAGACAGTTTTCAGTTCAGAGTTAATGCCCCTGTGTTTGGGTGAACCACAGGCCAAAAAAGACAGAGGAGTCAGTTTGAAGGGAGGCTTTTATTACATTTTCAATGCCAGCTTGGGCTTGAAAAGCCACTGAGAAAAACCTGTTGAAACACACTTGCTGACAGTTTGTCAATGTGTGCGCTAATAAAATACAAACCCAGCACCAGCATGACACCAGAGCGCAGCAGCGCAGAGACGCCGCAGAAAGAAGCAGTGCTTTGTTAGCATTGGTCTCGTTTATAAGGTGCGACTTTATCTTATTTTTGAGCTAATGAACTGTAAAATATAAAGATTAGACATGAAACCTGTCTGTTAGTGTTACAATTATAAATTTTAAATTAGAATTTGTTTTGCACTGGGGAAACAGCACAGTAACAGAGCTTGAGGCTGAAGGCTAACTATAGGCTAACTTAGCTAACGCTAATACCCTGTAAACATATGCTGTAAAGTGTGGCTGTAGAAATGCACTGGTTTAGTCATTTAGTTAAATTTTGTGACGTCTCTCACAGGCAAAAATTAAAAAAAATAAAAAAAAAAACACATACTTGATAAAAATTACAAACTCACTGCTCTGTTCCACCTTAAATGGTTCTGAATTTTATTCAAGTGCTTTTGTGTCCCCCACTTGAAACTGTGAAGAAGTTCTGAGACTCTTTTCACCTTGAATGGTGCTCGGTAACCCACTTTTCCAAATACCACCTTTGGAAATGTTTTATATTCAACTGTATTTTCATTTGTGATCTACAATTTTTTCTAAAGAACATGCCTCTTAAATAGGGACCTCAATTTTGTCTGTTTAGCAAATGTGCTTTCCACAAAAACTAAATTGAGGTTTATATGTGTATTGTAAGGGATTACTGGTTAAACATATAATACAATGACTGCTATCTTAATCTTACGTGACTTTTACAGCTTTACTAACTTGTTTATTTTGTCCTGTTTTTTGTTTTTTACCTTATTTTTAATGAGTATTCATAGTGCTGCTAATTTTATTTGTGATATTCAATATACAACTTGGTGAAATGACATAAGTTTGAGTATCTATACTTTTTAAAATATTTAAGCACATTTTTTGAATACAGTGATACAACTGTGATAACTTTGGCCGCTACAAACATCACATTAAAATTTTCATAATATTATTATAAATAATAATATGAATAATATGTCTAATAAAGATCTTTAAATTGCAGTAGTTTCTGCAAATGTATATTCTGTGCTTGGGAAAAACCTGTTTTCTGTGCATGTTTTTGTTGTTGTTGTTGGTCTGTTTGGCTGCTAGACGTCTCCTTGACTAATACAAGAGTGCACCGATCAGGAGTCGGGATGCCCCCCCTCTGGTGGCTTGGTAGATGAACTACATGCACCCTTTGTCCCAAACGTAGCCCCTCCACTACGGCATGGGCGGCGTCTGAGCTTATTTCTTTGGTTTTGAGCTGGAGCATCAATGCTAAGCTAGCTACTCGTAACAGAAGCTTTATTAATATTTAAATTAAATAAAGGAATTCTGTTTAAAAATAAGCCAAAATGTATATATCCAATGTCACTGAGAATGGTTTTGACAAAAAAAAAGCCAGAATTTTTCCTGTAGCAGAGATAGGAACCAGAAATCTGAAGAGTAGCTACTCTCTAAAAACCTCCTCACATGTGGAGAGGTACATGCACAGAACTAAATAGCCACCAAAGAAAACAAGAGCAGATAAGTCTATTTTTGCCAAACCAACGTCTGCAAATCATTTGTCACAGGTGTCACTGTGGAGGCAGTCATTCACGTGGGTCCAGAGTTTACGTTGTTCCCATCAGAAGTCCTTGAAAGAGATTTAGACTTGAGGGTAATGTCCTGGGTTTCAAAGAATAGCAAAAATGTGACGTATTACGTTTCATTATGTCAACATTTCATGTGACCCTGCCTCATAAAGGACACAAGGCTTTTCCTTTGAACCAGAAAGAGTAGGCCCTAGATTCAGGAAGTATATGATTATATGAAGGAAATTCATAAACGACTGTATATTGTTTTATGATGCTAACGTCTAAAGCCGGCTATGTTGCTCCACTAGCTAACCCCGGTGGGATTATCCCTCTCCACCCATTGGCCAGATGCATTATAAACATAAAACCCAAGACTTCTGTCTACTATCTTCACCACCACAAAACAATCTGAGTGTTTCACACGGTGTAACTCAAGTAATTTCAGGTGCAAAACTAAAGACACCTTCTTCAGACAATGAGCACAACCCGGCAGTTTGACTCTGAACTGATCCTTTAACAGTTTTCATGACATCACTATGTCACTCCGCCAAGACGGCATCTGCACAGCTGTTTTTTCCCCCCCCATTTAACGGCCAAAGCACTAACAATTATAATAGCACCCTGTGTTAAAGTACTTCACTGCGCACTCCACACACGAGATAGTGATTTACTGGATTAACTGAAATGTAGAAATATTATATTATAATGTTAAACCTGTAATGGCTACACAGAACATGAAAAAAAATACTCTTAACTTTTAAAGAGATGGTTTTGCAAGTGGTTTTGGAGCCTTTCTATTGGCCCTCTGGAAATTATAGCCCAGACAGAGTGCAGCTGATATGTTCAGACAATGAAGAAGAATAAAAATCAATACAGATACAGATTGAGAGGAGACGATATACAGAGGAAAAACCTCAACAGTTTCACACAGCGAGATAACGCTGAGTGTAAGAGAGCTGATTGAGCTACATTTCCACAGAGAGAGAAAGCACTAGGGATGGAGAAAGAGTGCAGCTGGGGTTATTTTTGGAGCAGCAGTGTGGGGTACTACAGGCAGATTGTGTGACGCTCTGTCTGTGTGTGTGTGTGTGTAGCCTGGGCTTTCAAAAGCACAGAGTAACGAGACAAAGACTGGCAGTGTAGGGACGTTCAGAATAAAATACACTGTTTGTGCCTAAAAAGATGCCCAGTGCTTTCTGCTCCTTCATTCCTTTACAAATTAAAGGGCCCATATGCTACATGTCCATTATATTTCTCCCTAAAGTCCATGTGTAACATATATATGGGTTTATGTATCAAACACAGTCGTGACTCACTGATCATTTTACTCACCCTCTCACTCATTTGTCTCACTCAGAGCAGCCCATTTTTTACATTTTAGGTTTTTAAAATTTAAAAAATGAGCTTGTTTCTGATTGGCCACCCTTGTTCTGAACCTCATTCAAACAGTAGTCCAGGTTTAAACACGAGTGTGTTGAGCTAACCTCGCATATAATGCACTATTCTGAGGTTCCGCCCTTTTGCAGTAGTGTTCAAAAACATAGTGGACAATTCTTTGGCAAAAAAAGTCGTGTACAACCCATTTTCACTAGTCGACAGCAGCTACCTGCGTTGTGTGTGTAACTGGAAGGTTGCCGGTTTGATCCCCAGAGCAGGCAGTTCATGAAAGAAGCGCCCTTGAGCAAGGCACCTAACCCCTAACTGTTGCTTGGGCACTTTGGCCTGAGCTGCTCACCGCTGACTGCCCCCTAGTGTTCACTAGTGTGTGTAAATGTGTGTTACACTGCACGGATTGGGTTAAATGCAGAGAACAAATTCCTCTGTGTAAGCGTAATGGCCAATAAAGTTCTTCTAAGTTATAGGGAGCCATTTTGGACACCGTTTGAGTAGCTCAGACCATTTCCCATGGCATATCAGATCCGTGAATGTGGGCGGAGTATAGGGAGGATGTGTTTTTGTTGAGCGATTTCCCCCACAACACTGACGTAAACATTGTTTCCTGTTGACTCCACTACAGTTGTTGTGGTTCTTGATTCCCCGTTTTGTGTCACTTGACTGTTTCACAATGTCATTTTGCAGAACTCCAGATGTGACCTGCCCCTCTGACCATACAGAAATAAGGGCGTGTATCTCAGCAGCTGACCAATCAGAGCGGTCTGTATTACCCTCCACTGTTAGCGACTCAAGCCTGTGTCCAGTTCTACAGTAAAAACCGCAGTTGTAATGTTGTGCCTCGAGACAATTCTGTAATTATTGTTTTTAACCAATCAGTGATCGGCACTGTGTCTAGCTCCACCCATTCGTGCCCGAGCAGAAACGGGAAGCAAATTTGGCTCGGACACTACGGCACTACACTGGTCTCGTGGCTATAAGGGATAAGTTGCGTGATCCAGCATTTAAAACCATACTGAGCTGTGCCTCACTGACCAATGAGAAAAACACCATTAGCTTCCATATGGACTGGGTCCTGGATCATTAAAGATTACAGCTACGAGAAAGAACCACAACAGTGCCCATGTGTTTCACGTATTCCACTAAGTTTCAGAATAAAGAACGAGGTAAATAAAGTGTTCTGGTGGTGAAATGAGCTGTAAGTCATTCAGAATCAGCCATAAACATCATGATCTGTCCACTCCTAGTGTGTGTGTGTTCATTCAAATGTGTGTTCATTCAAACACAGCAACATTAAACTTTAGTAACCATCGTTAAAAGTGAAGGGGACTGATCAGAGCAAACAAACCCCGCCATTTTAAGACACACAAGAAGAGAGCTGCAGAATGATTGAAAAGTTTAGAGAAGTTAGTTAAACTTAAACCTGCGCTCTCACTTTCTCTCTCCCTCACCCACCCCTCGCTCCTTCTTATTTAAACTGTGTCCATATGTCTCTCTCTCACTCGCTCAACTTCCAACTCTTTCTGACTTTCACCGTCTGAAATCACAGACACACACACACTGAACTCTCAGTGACTTCCAGCTTTACTCCTCAGGAAAAAAAAAAATCCAGCAGTTACAGTGAAATGCAAATAGCAGCCAGACCACAATCTGCCACCTGGCTCCTCTCTCACTACAGTACACCACCGAGACTAATAACCCAGAGAAGGAGGGGAGAGAGAGAGAGAGAGAGAGAGAGAGAGAGTGTGTAATAGTGAGACTTTCGAATCCTATCACCACAATTGTAAAGTCTATCGGAGTCTGTACGTTTCTCTTCGGCAGCCCACTGTGAATTACAGTCTCAATAACTGACCTGGGCGTCCTTTTAAATTTGGCTGTAAATCCCTTTAATAAACAGGAAACACTGAAGCACAGCAATGTGAAAGTAAATCACACACAACTTTTTAAAATCTCCTCTGAGCATGTGCGTGTGACTGGACAGCAACAGGAAGGTGATGGTCCAGTTTGAGGAGCAGACAGGAGGCAGAGAGAGAGAGGTCCACACTTCCTCCTCCATCATCATGAACTGACAACTCACTCCTGAGCACAGACAGGCCACACAGAGATATGAACAAAGCCTATTAACAGTAGGGGTGGGCGATATGGCCCTTTAATAATATCACAATATTTCAGGGTGTTTGGGCGATAACGATATTCTTGCCGATATGAAAACAACACTAAATTATACTTTTATTACTTTCAGGAACACACTACTGCAACAAAGTACATGTTATATTAATATTAATTTTATTAAATTAAATATGTTCTAGGGCGGCACGGTGGCGCAGCAGGTAGTGTCGCAGTATCACAGCTCCAGAGTCCTGGAGGTTGTGGGTTCGAGTCCCGCGCCAGGTGACTGTCTGTGAGGAGTGTGGTGTGTTCTCTCTGTGTCTGCGTGGGTTTCCTCCGGGTGACTGTCTGTGAGGAGTGTGGTGTGTTCTCTCTGTGTCTGCGTGGGTTTCCTCCGGGTGACTGTCTGTGAGGAGTGTGGTGTGTTCTCCCTGTGTCTGCGTGGGTTTCCTCCGGGTGACTGTCTGTGAGGAGTGTGGTGTGTTCTCCCTGTGTCTGCGTGGGTTTCCTCCGGGTGACTGTCTGTGAGGAGTGTGGTGTGTTCTCTCTGTGTCTGTGTGGGTTTCCTCCGGGTGACTGTCTGTGAGGAGTGTGGTGTGTTCTCTCTGTGTCTGCGTGGGTTTCCTCCGGGTGCTCCGGTTTCCTCCCACAGTCCAAAAGCACACGTTGGTAGGTGGATTGGAGACTCAAAAGTGTCCGTAGGTGTGAGTGTGTGAATACATGTGTGTGTTGCCCTGTGAAGGACTGGCGCCCCCTCCAGGGTGTGTTCCTGCCTTGCGCCCAATGATTCCAGGTAGGTTCTGGACCCACCGTGACCCTGAACTGGATAAGCGGTTACAGATAATGGATGGATGGATGGGTTTTTATTTCCTTACAAATTTACTTCAGAAAGTAGATATCAGGTCTGCAGGCAAAGGACCCCCCTCCAGCTACTGCGCCATAAATCTCTTTCTGGGGCTTCTTCAGCTGGACTATCCCACGGACGTCATCACGGTTCATGCTGAAGTACCTACTATGCTTTGGTTCTAGCTGGAAATTAACCTTTCTAGTTCAGGAACGTATTTACGTTGGTGGAAAAGCACCCAATGGTTCTAAATTACTTGCTCAAACAGGAATCAAACCTGTCCCACGCTGGTGGAAAAGGGCTATAATTAACCCGGCCAACTGAACCTTTCCCCAAACCCAGGATGAGTTTCAGCTTAAGGCTGTGTGATACTCAGAAGTGGTTTTCATGACTAACATTAAATCTGAATCCTGATATTACTGCTTACCACAATAATTCTGCAGCCAATATTCGTTATAATTTACATTATGGCCCAAAGCCTACCACTTCATAAAAACGCCTCGGGTTTTCTTCCTGTCGCATAAACAATCTTACTAATTCACCAACCTCACTGAATTATGGGATATACTGCGTGCTGTACACTGGCTGTACGCTACAATTTGAGACGCACTGTACTGACTCAGGGTCATCACTGACAATTTAAACAACGGCAGACACCCACTACAGGGCACTATTTCTATAACAGGGTGCGATTCTGAGCACATCTTCTGTTGTAGTTGGTTTTGAAACAATAACAAACAGGTTTTCATGCTTAATGTTGGCCTGCTGATGTTTGCTGGACATCACTGTTGTATTATTTCTTTTTACAATCAGTTATCCGTTCAAATACCAGGAGGAGGTGATGTGTGCTTTTCTTGTACGTGGCTGTAAAGTCATAGAGGAGTCATGAGCATAAGTGAGATAAGATAATAGAAGCAAAACAACCTCCATGAGAGGTAGGGGTGTCTCTGTGTGTGTGTGTGTGTGTGTGTGTGTGTGTGTGTTTCACCAACGTGAGTGAGAGGAAATAAATGCACAGGAAAGTGGAGTGACTAAATTAGTCCCTGTAACTTACTGCTACCTGAAAGGGAACAATACGTACTCACTCTCTCTCACACACACACACACACACTCTCTCTCTCTGAGCTGAGAGAGTGTAAAATATGCA